>NC_132881.1:45049270-45101770 GCF_030463535.1 Salminus brasiliensis
GCACAAACTACCTGAGAAGAACAGGGAGGTGTTAAGTCTGGTCACCAAACACCTGGCCAAGTGAGTATCTGCACACCCCCTTTCTTTCTGTGATCACATCCCTCACCCCCAAACGTCCTTTATATATATATATATATATATATATACACACCACCACCACCACCATATATAACCACCGTTTGCTCGGATGACCCCAGCGAGACATCATGGCATGGACTGTACTAGGGTGGTGGAAGGTGTCAGTTATAGAGGTTAGCTGCTCCACAGTGGGGTTAGCTGTACCACTCGCCAGTCGTCGTTCTTCTCTGGTATCAGTGGCCCCTGGGGCTCCACTGTTATGCCGTTGTTTCCGTTACAGCGGCTCTAGAACATCCCACAAAGTTAGGCTCTTATCATGCCCTTTTGGATGTCAGTCAAATCGCATACTTTGTCCATAACCAAGGTTTTGCACTCAAAATCTGACTGGTGCGCTGTCCAATAAAAAACACGTATCTCCAAATTGGTGATTTTACAGGAGAAGGAAAAAAATGCTCCTAACTCTGAATGGAAGTCAATGTAATATAAGAGATTATTCCAAGTAATTTGGAGCATTTCTATTGGTCCATTTATCCAGAATGTATTGCCACAGGGTTCAAACCATGGAGAAAACAAGCAAAAATTGAGATATGTTTTTTATTGGACAGCAGCGATCTATTGCTTTTTAGTATGTTTGTTTACACATTTTACATATACTGTATATGTATGTACATTATATGTAAAATATTTGTGTAAAATATATGTATTTATTTTTGTAGATATTTATTTCTTTATGCCATTTTCCATTTGTTTGACATGTTGACATGTTGTCACTGAAAGTTTTTTCCTTTTCCTGTAAACTGATTTCTGGTGTCTGTCGTCTCTTTAAAAATATTTTATACTGTTCACCACAAAATACCGACCCAATTTCCAGATTGACATTACATCAAAAATGGCCAAAAATGGAGATACTATATATATATATATATATATATATATATATATATATAATTTATTTATTTATTTATTTATTTATTTAATGATGTGTTTAGGGACATTAACGTCTGCGTTGTATTTCCTAAACCATGGACAACATTTCCCCTACATTCCAAATAAAATTATTGATATTGACAGCATGATTATAATAATTATAATGTAATGAAGTTATTATTGGAATTTAACAACACAGTACTAATATTTGAAATTTGAGAGCATTCAGAAATCAGTACGGTGAAATAACCTTGACGGCCAATCACAGCTCTCACGTCTTAGCCGGCTCTCCACTAGTCTTTCACATTGCTGCTGGTTTTATGCCATTCATAGTCTGCAGATTCAGCTAACTCAGCTTTGTTTGATGAAATGCCTGAAATAAAATGACTGTCAGACGTGTAGAGATGCAAATGTAAGAAAAAAAAAGACATGGTTTCTATTTTGTACTAGAGCTACATGTATGTGTGTATATATATATATATATATATATATATATAGTTTATCATACGAAAAAGTGCTATACCTGAAAATATTAGATTTACTCAGCAGTACCCCCCCTCCCCACTTTTTGCTTTTCCTTATTCTTTCCCTTCCTCGTTGTTTCACCCATTTTCTCACCTTTTCCTTTCTTCTTCTTTTCCTCTCTGTCTTTCTCCCTTTTTCATTTCCCTCCCCATTCGCTGCCCACTCCTTCCCACTGCAGCTTCCATCCTTCTCTTGAATTCACTCGTTATCTCCGCCTGAAGCCCTTCTGTGTTACTGTATCTCCATCACTTTTTCTCCTCCCTCCACACACACACACACACACACACACACATCACACACTTACACAAACACACGTTAACCCTTACAGGTGTTCATGACAAACACACACACATATACACACCACCATAAAGACCTTTGGCTTTCTGTAGCCTTACCTCTGTCACCAAGGCAACGGCACACATAGGCAGGCTGCTGAGGGGAGAGCAAAGCAGCAGCCCACTTCTCCAGCTACACTCACACATTTACACACACACACACACACACACACATTCATCTCTTTAAAAACCAAAACAAAAGTGTGGTGATTTAGCTCAAGCCCTACTTTTATTGTGAGGATTAACCTCCTCCCCCTTTTGTGGAACAGATCAGAGTTATGTAACAGCGCTTCCTTCCACAGTGATTATATACTGGAAGATATTCCTAAATAACGTTAGCTTACATTACAAGGCTTTTCTCCGCGCCCTGATTTTTTTTATATAATCTAAATAGGAGCAAATTGAAGATAAGTACATAATCTCCCTCCCTCCTGGCGATCAAGCCACTGGGCAGCCTCGTCTCCTCTAAAATACAGAGCTGGAATCGGTGCCAGCGGACGCACGATTGGAAATTAAATTTGGGTTATCCACCATGAAATTCCTCCCCAATCCGCCCTGTTTGCTCATACACACACACACACACTCCCTAGAGCTGGCTGTGAGAAACCACGCTGGTTGCAGACTGAGAGAAAGAGCCAAAATTTCCACCCTGCTATCTGAAATTGGATTGGAAACGTGATTAATTGGAGTTGTCCCTGGATTTCTTTTTTTTTTTTTTTTCCCCCAAAGTGCACCGTCGGTTAAGTATTTGGCAGTTCTGGCTGCAGCCCAGCTTGAAAAAGTTACATCAGACTACTTACAGAATGTTAAGTTCCCCGCATTTAAGCAAAGTTCCACCATCATGCTTCTGTTTATGTACAGATTTAAAGCTCAGTTTAGTCACGAAGAAGAAGTCGTCATTTTGGAGCATTTCTATTGGTCCATTTGTCATTTAATGTGGACTTAAAGTAAAGAACATCGGCCAGATTTACACGGAGACGGAGATACGAGGTTTTTACAGGACTTCGAAAACCATTGTATTATAACTCACAGAGCTATGCCACTGTGGCTCAGGGGTCGCAAGTTCGAATCCTGACCGTGCCGTACCGCTTTGACATCAGCAGCCGGAGTCAGAGAGAGCACAGTTAGCCGAACTGATCTCTCCGGGTAGGCAGATGGCGCTCTCTCTCCCCTCATCACTCTTAAGCAATAGCAGGTGCGGTGGAGCTGGGGACCCGGCACTTTTCTCCAAATTTTGCCAAAGTAACCGTAGCCTCCAAAAGCTTTCAGTAGTGGACTGAGTGCATGTAACGCTCTAGCTTTTAGCCTTTTCAGCCTTGCTTCCATATTCTCCCAAATTAGCCATTAGCCATAGCGTTTAGCCTCCAAAGACTTTCGCTAGTGGGCTGGATGTGTGTAAAGCATTAGCTTTTAGTCTTTTTTTGTATCCTTGCTTCTACATTTTGCCAAAGTATCCATTGCATTTAGCCCCCAAAAGCTTATGCTAGCAGACAGAGTGCATGAAGACGGTTTTCCATTCTAGGGCTCCTTTAAGGCTTAATCCATGTCCAGGAAACTGGCCGTACAGGTCTCAGTTGTACACCTACAGTTTGGTAAGAACCCTTAAGCACTTGGTAAAGTAGGAGCTCATTGCTTATGTTTATTTATGTGATTTTTGCCACAGTAGAACTCACTTTTTCTCCTCCAGTAGGGCCAACCAAGTCAAAAGTCATCATACTCACTGTATCACTGTTGTAGGTCGCCCCCCTTCACTAGGCAAAGTCACCCAGTCCAGAACTTGGGCATCATCCTGGACTGGTTCTAACTCAAGCCGAACACGTTTCAGTACGGAAGTGGCCTGAGGGAGTTGTATACATTTGCTGTGGCAATAAAAGCCTTCATGCCTTGGGGCACTCCAAGAGGAACGATGCCCATCCCAGACTTAGACACTGAGGTTTCTTAGACACCTCAGCAACATCCTGAATAAACTCAGACTGACAGTGTTTATTCTCCACACTTTTTTTAAATGCTACATTAAATATACATCGCAGGTCATAAAACAAACCGCCTGATGTGCAACAAGACCGAGGTGCATCAGTTTGCAGTGGATTTCCCTCAGCTAAAGTCTAAATAAACAAACTCCTTTTCTGTTCTGTTTAGCCAGATTACTTCTAAACCAGCAACCTTAGTCAAAAATCTAATAATAGAATATATATTCTAATATAAACTATAGGACAAAAGTATTGGGACACCTGCTCATTCATTGTGTCTTCTGAAATCAAGGATATTTTAAAGAGTTTTGGCTGCTTTTGTTGGAGTTACTGTCTCTACTGCCCAGGGAAGAAGGCTTTCTACTAACTTTTGGAGGATGGAGCATTGCTGTGAGGATTTGATTGCATTCAGAGACAAGAGCATTGGAAAGATCAGGATGTTGGATGATGATGATGATGATAATGATGATGATGCTCACCACCCCACCTCATTATCCACAACTCTTCAGTTCATCCTAAAAGTATTGGATGGAGCACCACCATCCATCATTCCAGAGAACACAGTTCTTCCACTGCTCCACAGCTCAATGCCGGGGGGCTTTATACCCCTCTAGCCCACGCCTGGCGTTAGGCCACATGGTGCCAATAGGTTTATGCTGATCTGCTCTAGGTCTTACGTTATTGGCAGTGTTTCTCTACAGGGGCTAGGCAACTTAAAGTAGCTGAATGCATTCATTAGAAGGGGTGTCCACAAACATTTGGACATTTAGTGAATTTGTATGTAGTGTAGAGTTTCCTAGATGGAACTCTCTTGCTTCTTTATATTTAGAGTATTTACTCATTTAGATTAGTGCTATCCTGCTGTCGAGGCGATACCCAAGCCTCGCCACATGGAAATCCTTCCGAAGTAATTTTCTAGGTTACATCCTGCATGTAATACCTCTGTTTGCAAAGAGCGCAGCGCTGGTTCTTCTGTGTGCATTGAGTGTAGTGGGAGAACGTGCCATCCAACACCAATCCTCCATAGAAAAGCTCTCCAGATCCTTAAGTTCTTCTGGATTCTTCCTTCTGGCTCAGTGCAGGGTTTTTTTTTTCAGTGGGGTTTATGTTAGAGGACTGAAATGGCAAACTGCAAAATATCCTAAAGCTTGCTATAGCCTGCTCAGTGGAGTGGAGTTAGACTTCCTGCTGTTTCCCTGTTAAAGAACAACTTCTCCAGCACCAGTCCTCCACCAGACTTTTTGGAGGGGCTAGGTTTCATGTCTTCATGGCCTCGACTCTTTTACCTCAAAACCCATCTCTGTTTTGGAACCCAGTTCCAGTAGTGTTTAGTAAACTCCTGGTGTTTAGATTTATGCTTTGATGATGGCAGAGGTTTCCTCCTGACAAGACTTCCAAGTAGATTTTTGGCATGGAGGTAGCATCTAATTGTTCCCAGAATGTCCAGCTCTGATCCTTGGATGTAGTTTTGCATCTCAAACCCCCTAACTGTGCATAGAGTCAAAATACACAGCAAAATAATGCAACCTTTATCACAGCTCCAGTGACTTGAAACTTCTTAATTGGTGCCCCAAAGGGAACATGAGTATTTTTAGGAGGGAAGCCGGTTTTAATAGCCATTGTCTGATTTATGAAGGTCAACAAGCTTTTATTCCTAATTTAACATTGTTTCCTACAAGCTTCAGAAATTACAACAGTGATGGCACAATACAGTACAGTATAGTACAGTGCAGTTTAGTACAGTGCAGTACAGTACAAAACAGTACAGTGTAGTACAATACCGTATAGCATAATATAGTACAGTATAGTACAGTACAATGTAGTATAGTGTAGTACAGTACCGTATAAAACAGTGCTTTACAATACAGTACAGTATAGTGCAGTACAGTATAAAGCAGTGTAGTACAATACAGTACAGTATCAAACAGTATAGTACAGTGCAGTATAATACTATACAGTATAAAACAGTACAGTGTAGTACAGTACAGTATAAAACAGTACAGTATAGTACAGTGCAGTATAATACAGTACAGTATAATACAGTACAGTATAGTACAGTACAATACTGTATAGTACAGTGATGTATAGTGCTGTACAGCATAAAACAGTATAGTACAGTACAATACAGTATAGTACAGTGCAGTATAATACAGTATTGTGCAGTATAAAACAGTATAGTACAATACAGTATAGTACAGTACAGTATAATATGGTACAAAACAGTACAGTATAGTTCAGTACAGTACAAAACAGTACAGTATAATACAGTGCCATACAGTACAGTTCAGTACAGTAAAATATAGTACAGTGAAATACAGTAAAGTAAAGTGCAGTGCAAGACAGGGCAACCTTACATACGAAACAATTTTTGACATGCAAACACAGTCAATAAAATTAAATCTGGCGGTTGTTCTTTGCATTCCATTGAGAGAAAGTGAACAGAAATATATATATATCATGATGAACAAACCAGTAGAAATGCTGCAAAGTAACAAAATATTTGTGTATATATATAAATCATTTATTTTAAGACATTTTGGAGAAGGTTTTTTAAATGACCGTGGCAATAAACAATGTTAAAATGTTGAAACAAACAATGTAGTATCATAATACTTGGCATTTACATGAGTCAAAATATGTATTACAGAATTTAGGGGGTTTTTTATTGTTTATTTGATAATCTGGAACTAGGAGTGGATGATATTGGAATATTATGTTAGGATACTTTCAGACATTTTCACCATGGTCAGTATGTATCAACGTACTCTAACAGACGAATAATGCCATAACATTAACACCACCACAACACAGAACCATAGAAGAACCATTTAGAGACGTGTGAACGTAAAGAACCTTTAAAGGATCTTTAAACATTTTATATGTTACAAATTATAGTGTGTGCTAATGCTATATGCTAATTAGATTGTTTGTAAGAGTTTAGGGGTGCCAATAATTGGCTGCACTTGTTTTTGTTTTGTTTTTTCTTTTGAATAAATTACCTTGCACTCTTATTTTCAGTGAAAGCTCAAGATGATGCTAGCCCTTTTTTAGACTACATAACCTCATCTTTATCACTGTAATGAATGTACTTTCATAGTTTTAGCCTTTGTGCTTATCTATGGTGACTGCCTGTGGAGTCCGACAGAAAAATGCAGTGAACAGTAGGTATAGTAGTGAGAACACCATCTCATTAGTTAACACAGTCTCATTAGTTATCAATAAATATGACTTATGCCTAATAGAGTTGATGTCCATGTTGTGTGTCTCTGTGTGTGTTTGTGAGCAGTGTGGCAGCCCACAGTAAGCAGAACCTGATGACCGTAGCTAATCTGGGTGTGGTGTTTGGCCCCACGCTGATGCGCCCCCAGGAGGAGACGGTGGCCGCCATCATGGACCTCAAGTTCCAAAACATCGTGGTGGAAATCCTCATTGAGCAGCACGAAAAGGTGATGCTTCCCTTCTTTTCCCAGATTGATAACCGTTAAAAGTCCCTTAAACGCTAGTCTTTATCTGCAGCAGCTGCTCTACAGTAAGGCATCAAGGACAAATCTCATTTCTAGTGGACACCAGTGGGCAGATGCCTCAGGGCCAGCCTTTTTCTTTCTATTAAGGATCTCTTTTGAGTTGATGGGTCCAAGCCTCTTTTAAGCAAGCCAAGGGCGACGGAGGCAAGGAAAAACTCCCTGTTTGAGAAGAGGAAGAAACCTTGAGAGGAACCAAGGCTTAAAAGGAGAACCCATCCTCCTCTGGGCGACACCGGATAGCCGAACAAATATCAGAACAACTAGAGTAAAATAAACCAAAGTGAATTAAGAGCTGCGGCAAATGAGACATCAGGCCATACGTGATGAAAATTTGAGGGGACTGTGAAAGTGCATGCATGTAAACGATCATGTATGCACAGCTCTGCAGTGAGGCCAGAATGAATCAGTGTGAGGATCCAGAGCAGGACAGCATAGCAGTGGGCAGCAGGGTAGTGGAGAGCCAGGTCTGGCAGTACCTGGACAGAATGGTCGGAACATGGCATCTCAATACATGGGAAAGAGAGAGACAGAGAGAACAGAAAGAAAGGGAAAACTAAGGGGTTAGGACGTGGCGCAGGAAACCTGGAGGATTTTTACAATGCGGCGAGACTGATCCAGAGGGTAGGCACCATCACCCAACCACGAATGGACTCACACCAGCAGAAGTGATGCTTATCTAAGACTATGTTTACATTTGTGCAGATAAGTCTGGAAAGATTTTGAAAGAATTATATTTAATATAATTATAATGCAACGATTTAAACAACACAGTACTAATATTTGAACTTTCAGAGCATTCAGAAATCACTATGGTGAAATAACCTTGACTGCCAATCACAGCTCTCAAGTCTTGGCAGGCTCTCCACTAGTCTTTCACATTGCTGTTGGGACTTTATGCCATTCATAGTCTGCAGATGCCGGTAACTCAGCTGAAATCCTTGGAATAAAATGACTGCCATACACGTGGAGATGCAAATTTAAGGAATTTTTTTTTTGTTTTTTTTTCCAGAGCTGTATATATATATATATATATATATATATATATATATATATATATATATACACACACACACACACACACACACCAACTGGCCACTTTATTAACAATACATATAGTATTATTCTATAATTTATGGTAGTAAAGGGAAACCTGTGGAGGTCATTGTCGGTTGTAATTATCTATATATACGAGACAGATGTAGTGTAGGTATGGATCAGGTTGAAAATACACCGGAATAAGGTTGTTTTTTCTCTCGACATGGAGAAGTACATCACAGACCTCTATAGAAATGGTAGTTTTGCCTCCTTTGCTCAACTTGGAACAATCTTCTGTCTTCCTCACTACCACTTTTTATGATATTTGCAACTTGGGCATTACGTCCAAAAATACATCCCATTGTTGCTATTCCTCTCTTGATGTCCTGATTGCAGACGTTTAGTTCCTCGCTATGTTTCTGCCTTCACTCCACTGGTTAGCACTACCTACCTGAAGGAAAAATGGGCCACAGAGCTGGGTGAAACGTGTCCGCAGAAATGTGGGAAAAGAGTCAGCAGAAATCAGTTGCCAGGTTTCTGGGGGCTCTTTGTCTCATGGTACATGGTTACTGGGTTAATATCTTTCATTAGTACTGTGTGAGCATCATCATTTGGATAAACCCCTGCCAGACAGCAGAAAAGTCATATTTTTAACATGGAAGTCTCCTTCTGCTCCTGGATACCTTTTATTATACATTTACTATACGCCTCTGGAACACCCGAGGACCCTTTCTAAATATCTGGAACACCCGAGGACCCTTTCTAAACATATGGAACACCTGAGGACCCTTTCTAAACATATGGAACACCCGAGGACCCTTTCTAAACATATGGAACACCTGAGGACCCTTTCTAAACATCTGAAACACATGAGGACCCTTTCTAAACATATGGAACACCTGAGGACCCTTTCTAAATATCTGGAACACCTGAGGACCCTTTCTAAACATATGGAACACCTGAGGACCCTTTCTAAATATCTGGAACACCTGAGGACCCTTTCTAAATATCTGGAACACCTGAGGACCCTTTCTAAATATCTGGAACACCTGAGGACCCTTTCTAAACATATGGAACACCTGAGGACCCTTTCTAAACATCTGAAACACATGAGGACCCTTTCTAAACATATGGAACACATGAGGACCCTTTCTAAACATATGGAACACCTGAGGACCCTTTCTAAACATCTGAAACACATGAGGACCCTTTCTAAACATCTGAAACACATGAGGACCCTTTCTAAATATCTGGAACACCTGAGGACCCTTTCTAAACATATGGAACACCCGAGGACCCTTTCTAAACATCTGGAACACCCGAGGACCCTTTCTAAATATCTAGAACACCTGAGGACCCTTTCTAAACATCTGGAACACCTGAGGAGCCTTTCTAAACATATGGAAGGTTCATGCCAGACCCTGCCTGATTTTCTTTTGTGTGCAGAAAGGGTTGCCATACATATGTATAGGTACATGAGTATAAACTGCTGATTTGGGGCCCTACCTCAGCATTTCTTCTGGGTTTAAGTCAGGACTTTTGATTGGGCCGCTCCAAAACATAGGTAGAACATTACTCAGCGGGATACACATCAACCTATAGCCTATTTGATTATTTAGCTTAAGTCAGTGCAAAGTATCATCCTCCACAGTGTCATGCCACTTGAAACCACTAGGGGGAGCCCTGTGTGTTCAAGCAGTGCTTCCGAGCACTTTGCTGTGCGCTCTACCTTCACCACGACCCACTCTAAGCTCAGAAACATTTGGACTCTGGCTCTCATTTGACTAAAATGCTGCAGAAATGATGGATGTAAGCAGCTTTAGATGATAAATAATCTGGGTAATCCTCAAATGGGGTGGATTCTGGGATCTAAATGAGAGAGGTTGGGATTAATTCCTAATCTATCACTTGTTTTGTCTGCCACACAAAGTAAAGGTGATAGCTTTACCTTGTTGCATAACAGGGCAAGCTACAAGCATATTCCAGCTGAGCGCTTGCGTGTTCTGAATCGAGTGACCCATATTTATGGCTTTGGCGTTTTTCCCCCCATTTCGTTTCCAGGGCAGGCATTTCTGCCATGGACTGATCCCAAACAGGCAAATATGCAGTGATGCCTGAAGCTGCTGGAGGTGTATTAGTCTTCAAATTCTTGCGGTAGAAGGTCATTTGTTGGTGTAATTAGGTTACGGTGCAACCCGAAGGCTTGTTAGAGAGGCAGGAATGTAAATATTTGAAGCAGGACAGCAGCATCATGCCGAAACCTGTCCTGCATCTTAACGGACAGCTAGTTATCATGTTTTTGTTCGGGCTATTATTCTTCTGACCGATCCCAGATGTTTCCAGATGAGTCCAGATCAAAGTATTAACGAATGTAAATCATTTTGGTTCAAATAATGACACCAGTCTTTAATCATGCCGCATCAGAGATTCACCCCTGCTTATATATAGCTTCACACTATTTGGACAAAAGTATTGGGACACCTGCTTGTTCATTGTTTCTTCAGAAATCTAGGGTATTAGAAAGTGTAGCCAGCCTCTACTGTGCAGGGAAGAAGGCTATCTACTAGGAGATTTGGATTTTGGAGAAGCATGGCTGCGAGGATTTGATTGCATTCAGTGGCACGAGCGTTAGTGAGGTCAGGATGTTGGATGATCACCACCCACATCATCCCCAACTCATCTTAAAAGTATTGGATGGAGCACGGTCCATCATTCCTGAGAATGAGTACAGCTCCACTGCTCCACAGCTCAATGCTGGGGGGCTTTATACCCCTACTAGCCCACACTTTGCATTGGGCATGGGGCCAATAGGTTAATGTTTATCTGCTCTAGATAGTCCTATTCTGTTGACAGTACTTCTCTACAGCTATGCAAGCTGTGTGCATCAGAAGGGGTGTCCAAAATTGTGAAATGCTACTGTACTAACATATACTGTGTGCTCCGAGTGGTCCAGAGGAATAAGGCGCTATGTCACTATGACCAGAGGATCGCTAGTTTGAATCCCGGTCATGCTGCTAGCCATTGCTAGAAAGAACCACATCACCCCAGTGCAGTGGTGGCCGGCACTGGTGCCTGCTGGCTGAGCCGTCAGAGCCGGGTACACGCCGCTTTCCTCTGAGTGTGTTGGTTGCCCGGTGACGTTGCATCGGCAGCAGTTCGGAAAAAGAGGCGGTCTTCACCCTCCCAGTGTTAGGGGGTGCATTACATGGGATGAGGGGTAATTGGCGATCCAAACTGGGGAGAAATCGAGCAGAACCAATTTTTCTACATTTCCATGCTTGTGTTTCATCACTAACAAACTGGTCCTGTACTGGTTCTGTAGATGACTAAAATGAACAGTTCTATCCTGTCTGACCCATATGAGAAAATATGAAAATATGAGAAGTTAGAGTTCTTCTAAATGCCTCTTCAGAATGGAACAGTCTAGCACTGCCCACTACGCATAATACACTCATAAAATGCATGAAGATTCAAAAAGGTTCTTTAGGGGATGCCATGGAAGAACCACATTTGGTTCTATAAGAAATCTATGGTTGTAATAGAAATGGGTGAGCGTGAAGAACCTTTGAAAGGTCTACCTTATTATTGTTCTCATATTTACAAAGATCTGTCTTATTATCTTATTGGTTCTTTTTGGAACCCTTTGTCAGATCTTTATGTAGGAGTGTATTCCTGGCAAAGTCCACTGTCCTGCATGTTCCTACAACAAGATCTACAAGTTCTCCCTGCTCCAACTCACCCAGTGTGGAAAGGCTTGTTAATTAGTTCATTAGTTGGATCTGCTGATTTTGATGAAACTCTAAAACATGCAGGGCAGTGGACGCCCAGTCCAGGTCTTCTAACTGGTTCAGAGCTCTGCAGTGCAGCCAAAGATGGAATTGCTCAGCAGCTGTGACCTTGAGGTTTTTCTTTTTTTTTTCTTAAGAAAAGTTAAAGCGGGTGTGGTGTTGAAATTCAAGGTATGGAGTGACTCTGCAGACGGGTGGATATTAGCTCCTCTCTCCGGCTGAAGCTGCTGCTCTCCAGACTGGAGATAGCCCCAGATGCTCTCAGCAGACAGTGTTATGCATTCAGGTCCATCTGTAGAGGGGCAGAGGGAGAGGGAGGGGTGAGGAAGGGGGAGGGAAAAAAGAGAGCGAGAGAGAGAGAGAGAAAGCAAGAAGAGTGTGAGGAAAGAGAGAGAGGGAGAGTGGCTAGGGAGAGAGAGGGTGGTAAAGGCTGGAGAGATGGAAAGAGAAGCACAGAGTAGACAGAAAAGTATTTAACTGAGCGAGAGGGAAGGGAAGAGGGAGAAAGAGAGGCAAGGAGAAGGATAAATGGTAATAAGGGGAAAAGAGGGTGTGGCCAGTATGACCGTATGTGTCATTATCGAAATAACAATCATGGGTATCGTCAGAGGTGCTAGAACATTTATAGAGAACCTGTGAACAACAAAAAAACACCAGGGTTTATTAGAGGTTCAATTTGATCAGAGAAAACCATCTAAATACAGATACAAAAATATACAGTTCCATAAAACGAGTGTTAACCCCTCCAGATAAAGCAGCCAAATCAATAAGTTCATCAATATCAGTGATCAGTAACCAGCAAGTTTCAGTTAATGACCTGAAACAAAAAAACAAAAAAAAAAGCTCTTGAGGGCGTTCAAATAGTTCCCAGAACTTTCCTTCCCTAGTTGCTTGATTCTGCTGATCTGTACGTCATTGCCACAGTAAATACACTGGCAGAGCTGACTAGCTCCCGGATCCACATGAGTACCAGATCAGCAGAATCTTGCAGAGGATGTTTCAGTGAAGTATTTGGACACAGCCAGCCATCAGCGGGTCGCTCTAGTAGCCTGACTTCAAACACTAGTTTGTGGACACAGGTTGTCTGGTCCCTGTAGAGAAGTACTGCCAATAGAATAGGACTCTCTGGAGCAGATAAACATGAATGTATTGGCATCATGCTGCCTAATGTCAGGCGTGGGCTAGAGGGGTCTGAAGCCCTCCAGCATTGAGGAGCTGTGGAGCAGTGGAAGAACTGAGTTCTCTGGGATGATGGGTGGTGCTCATTTCCCAGTACTTCTGGGATGAGTTGGAGATGAGGTGAGATGGTGATCATCCAACCTCATCCCAATCTCATTAACACACTTTTTGCTGAATACAATCGAATCCTCACAGCAACGCTCTTGAACCACCTTGACCATCAAAGACCAGCTTAGACCACCTGAAACCAAACCAGCTATCAGCAGAAGTTGATCTTGAGGGTTAATGGTGTTTTGAGAGGTCACCAGCGACATTTCGTGGGCTAAGCTGTGGTAGTTGAAAACTAGCCAGGTACCAGGTACCAAAAAGTGGGTAGATTTGAGTACAGCTCAAATCGAGCTTCAAGTACGGCTCGGCTCGACCCGCCATCCCTCAAAATCCACGGAAGACGAGCGTCCAGGCTTTTTTCTGTCCTGCACCAAAGAGGTGAAACGAACTTCCCCTGGGTGTCCGAACAGCAGAGTCCAACGCTCGCTGTCTTCAAACCCAGACTGAAGACCCTCCGCTTCTGAGAGGACTTGGGTGAAGAGTAGAGAATTATGGTCTCCATATTGACTTGTGTTTAGTAGAGTCTAAGATTAGAGGATCTTTGAACTATTAGTCTATTTAAACTAGCTGAGGTTTTTCTTGGGTAAATAGCAAAGCACTTTTGTAAGTCGCTCTGGAGAAGAGCGTCTGCTAAATACCCAAACGTTTCCTGAAGGTTTCCTACACGAACAGAGTACATGAAGTAAGAGCATCAGCCAAGTGCTGTAAGTGAGGTTTCCTAATGACGACTGTTCGATCCCTCATCTTTCAAACCTCTGCTAGCATCCGATTTTTCGACTCTCCGTCTGAAGTCCGGATGTAAACACTGCTCGATCCGGACATGACCCAGGGGGCTCCTCGGAAAGCATGTTTATTAAAACAGACGTCTCTTTGTAGCAGCCATTTCTGTGGGATGGGTGTCACTCGTTCAAACGCCTTTCAGACTAGAGGCTGCTCCAACTATTCCTCTCTTTGATGATGTTAGAGAGCTCTTATAGGAGACGCATTTGATGTCCTGATTTTTATGTGCTTGTTGCTTCGGCGGGAAAATGTGTTTCCATTCATGGAGTTTGAAAACACTCTTGTTTGGAGACGCAGGCATCTAACGATCGTTAGTTAAGTCAGAGCGCGTGTCGTCAGGTGGAGACCTTCGCTCGCAATCCTGTAGACATTTGTACACGCATACCTAAGCGTTCACACACTCCGACACAGGGATCTGCCCTCTGAACATCTGAAAACACTCGCTCATGTTTATTTTTTCATACACAAGGTCTAACCCAGAGTCTCTCTGTCTCCTATCTCCTCTCATTCTCCTTTTTCTTGTTCATCTTCTTCTTCTAGATATTCGGAGATGCTCCGAGCACCTCTCCATCCTCAGCGATCTCTCCCCTCGCGCCAACCCGCCAGTCCAAGAAGCAAACCCGCCAGAGTCGGCCGCTGGCTGTGTACAACCCTCAGGTGCTGGACATTCACACAGGTACGAGAAGCCGGGCGGAAGCTGGGAACTACACACTACACTACACGACACTGCTGACCTTGAAGCCTGTTAGAGCGAATTTGTGCAGCAGAAAGGGTAATCCAGCCCAGAGGTGGTGCTGAGCTTCACAAAAGTATTGGGACACCTGCTCGTTCGTTGATTCTTCTGAAATGAAGGGTTTTAAAAAGAGCTTGTTCTGCTTTTGTTGGAGGAACTGTCTCTGCTGTCCAGAGAAGAAGGCGGCTTTCTGCTAGATTTTGGCGGAGCAATGCTGTGAGGATTTGATTGAACTGATGATCTCTTCATGCTTGCTGGGCAGCAGTTAGACCGTAGGGCCGGTCAGAGCTGTGAAGTTACACTACTCTGACAAACCCAGTTCTGAGTAAATGTACCTTTCCTTTCTTTCTCAGACACAGAAACGTACACGGCTTCACAGCTCTAGAGTGGAGCGCTGTCTAACTGCCTGCTCATCAAGAGACTCAGGAGATCATAAGTTCAAATCCCATCAACACCACAGTCCTCCATAGTCAGGAGTCTGAGAATAAGAAGGCCTCCTCCCATCTGATAGGGTGCAGGTTAGAGTTCTAACCTGCAGATGAGAATAAACAGTAAACAGGTTGAGGGGGCGGAGCCACAAACTAGACATCTTTTAATCAGCTCATATACTGATGCTTTTTAAGGTTGAGTTATGGGAACTTTTGACTAAACTAAGTTAGAGTTAGAGTTAACTTGACCTGACTTTGCATGTTTTCAGTGGAGATCAGTATGTGGGCTGCTGTAGCATGGTCAGTAGTAGTCCGCGTGCAGTAGAAGGGTCCAGAAACCCACAGAAATGTTTCATAAAATTCAACCGATTCATTCTGGTCTCGAAGGGGTGGATACATTTACATAAAGTTTAGGTCTTCCACTGAACTGCATCCATCAGATCCAACACACCAGCCCCAACAAGCACTGCACAACTGCATCTGACAGAACCTATAGTTCCCATTGAAAATGAATGGAATCCATTGCATTGTGTTCCTGTGCCAGCAGACCAATGTAAACACAGTGTGTGTGTGGGGGGGGGGGTTAAATCAGCACAGTATATATATATATAATTTACCTTTCCTTTCTGTATCAGACACAGAAATGTACACGGCTTCACAGCTCTAGAGTGGAGCGACTGTCTAACTGCCTGCTCGTCAAGAGACTCAAGAGATTATCATTATACCTCTGCCTGCTATGTTTCCACAGTCCAGCAGCTCATAAACTGCACGTGGACGTTGGTACAGTTAAAATAGCAGGTTTTATGTTAGCAAGCTTCTGAGCTTATAAATATTTTTGGTGAGGAGAATCGGCAGTTTCTGCAGAAGTGTTTTTTCTCTTTTTTGAGTGAATGATTTAGTGTTGAAGTACCTGAACTTCACTTTTTGGAGTATTTGGAGTGACTGTATGAAAAGAGTGAGGCTGAGTGAACTGGCATTATTTCTTTAGTGGCCAGCTTCAGTCAGGTCGCTAAAAACCTTCTTCGTCTATTAAGGACGTGTAGAAGGCCAGATCCACTTACTACATGTCTTAAAATCTGACCGCAAGCATATGGTGAAAAGCCCTGCCTGGCCTTGCCTTGCCTTTTCCTTCCTTCTTCAGAGTTTCACTGCTATGTTGGAGCTTTTCATCTTGACCAAAGTGAATTAGCACATTGTCTCTGCAAACTCTCCAAGCCGTCTCAGGTTTCAAGGGTGCAGCAGTATTCGGCACGTCACCCTTTCCATTCGGCGCACAGTTAATGCTCACGTGTCCTTTAATAAAGTGTCTTACTCTACTTTAGAGTAGTGCTGTACAGTGGGAATGTGATCCCAGCCAAAAGCAAACGAAAAACCGGTGCGCGTGGACGGAGAAGAAGTGTGAATGCCATGCTGCCGCTCGAGGTTTTGATTTTGTTAAATGTCCAAACCGCACCATCTGCAGTTTTCTGTTTATCCTTAGTTTCATTGTTTGTTTTCTTCCAGCCTGAAACGCATTTTGTCAGTTTGTGTCCCAAGGCCTCCGATGGTCATTGAGTAGAGTTAGCTTCTCTGTTAGCTTTTAGTTTTGGCCATCATTTCAATTCATTAATGTTTTCTTAAAAAAGGTTTTCTGAAAAAGGAACTGGGCATGATTTAGTTGCAGTGCCCTCCAGAACTGTTGGCAACCTTGCTTTAACAGACAAAAAAAAATAGTAAATTAAGATTATAACATTAAAAAAAGCTTTTTTATGTATATATATATATATATATATATATATATATATATATATATATATATATATATATATATATATTCATTGTTTATCAGCTTGACCTGCTTAACACCAATTA
This sequence comes from Salminus brasiliensis, assembly GCF_030463535.1. Classification (NCBI taxonomy): domain Eukaryota; kingdom Metazoa; phylum Chordata; class Actinopteri; order Characiformes; family Bryconidae; genus Salminus; species Salminus brasiliensis. Next base: position 45,066,532 of record NC_132881.1, read on the forward strand.
AAATGTAAAAACAAAAAAAAACTTGCTGCCTCAGTGACCAACGTTATGGCCAGAAACCTGTGCCAAGCATGTTACCGGCACTGCAGAGGCACTATTATATATTTGTAATATATAATAGCTTACATATATATAAACACTTTTTATATTATTATATTTTATATATTATTATATTATTATATATTTTTATAATTTGTTACTTTTTATATACTAAAAAATATTAAATGTTTTATATTATCTAAAAACATTTTTTATATTATATAGACCTTCTATATAATATAAAAATAATATTAATAAAATAAAATAAATAATGTTTTCAGAAGTCACAGAATTTGGCATCTAAAGAAATTTCCTTGAGCAAATTCAAGCTGGGATTTTTTTTTTTTTTTCGAAGTCTGGCGGGCTTTGCGACATTCAGCCCATTAAACAGTGTTTTACATGTTTAACAAAAAAAAAAAAAAAAACTTAAGGAAATAAACCCATTTAAAACCAGCGGACACAACTGGAGAGGTTAGTACTAACCAATGACTGTAGAAAACATGGACGCCATGGTTCTGTTTTCCTTCTGTTCTATAGAAATGAAGCCAAAACTGTCCGCCATGTTGTCAAATCTGCGACTTGAGTCTTGAGTAGTGTCTAGAGGCGGAGCCATATGGTATGGTAGACCTGCCGCCTCCTAAGTGAACTAACTGTTTGAATTAAACCCTGGAGATGAGAAGACCGTTTAGAGGAGACAAAAGAGATGGGCAGGGCTGGTCTGTCATTTAAACATTAAAGGGGGAGGGGCGGAGCTACACTTTATACTGCAACCAGCCTGCAGAGGCACTAGACCTGTGGTTGCTTCACTTCTGAGAGACGTTAGGCTGCATTGATTTATATGATTTTGTCTCACTCGCTTTGATTACTTTCATATTTTTAGTGCAAGACGAGAAGCCACAACCTGAAACAGCCTGCCCATGTATAGAACAGTGCCTCCGCCATGTTTGACAGATGATTCGGTATGCTTCGGAATATAAACCCTTCCTATTTGCCCCCTCCATAAACAAGTTAATCTTGCTGTCCAAATACGTATAGACCTGACTATATGTCAGTGAACTGCATGTCGCATTCTCAGACACACACACACACACTTTTACCTGGGAATGTTACAGTAGTTAAATGGAAAGCATTAAAGTTAACCCCTTCTCCCCCGTCTCTGCTAAGCATACATGCATACCAGTAGTTCAGGAGAGCGCTGTAAAGAACTGTGGGAACTCCTTAAAGCATGCAGGCTGATCTCAGAAACAGCCGCCGCCATACAAAACCAGTTCCCCGCTGCTTCGAGAAGAGAGGAAGACCTTCAGATGAAACAATGGAAACAGTATTGAATGTTTCCAGAGGCTTTTGGACGGAGGTACAATAGAGCAGCTTGTGTTTGGCGTCCCCAGCACAGCCAGCGTAGGTCTCAGCCCGGTCTTGTCAGAAGACATTTAGATGACCTGATGATGTGAGCGCTCCGTGTCATTTATGCTCTTCAGCATTGTTAGTGATTAGGGAAATTGAAATGTGCTGTCACAGCATCTGTAATAGTTTAGTGAGAGGGCCTTCGGGAGGGAGTGCGGGGGATGTTGCAGCTTCTGCTTGGGAAATAAATAATCGGATTTTCTGGCTGCTTCGGTGTTGGAGTTTGAGTCTCGGAGGTGCCATCGGACATAAACAGTCCCTGACAGTACCGTTAGCCGACCTCTAACGGGGTGGTAAGGTGAGCGGGAGAGGCTTCTTCTCTTCTTATCGACACAACATCTGGCTGGCAGTATTGATTCTGTTAGTTCTTGAGTAATCTGCCATTCATTCTGGTGATAATGACTGGGCTTATGTATAAATGATGCTCTCGAAGGTCAAAAGGTGTGTTTCGGGGATCTCGTGGATCTGTAGAAAACACATCAGGTGCTTCTGTCTTAATGTGCTCCGGAGAGGCTTAACTGAACCATAACAAACCGGACACAAGCGTCGAACTCAAGCTCATCTCCTGTTTCCTTGGGTTTGTCTTTTTTTGCTTTTACCAGTAAAATAATAATAATAATTAAAATAACAATCATAATTATTATTATTAAAATAATCATAATTATAATAATAATAATAATAATAATAAGCCTGTGTTGTTCCTTCTGATGTGTGTTTAGCTCCAGATTGGTTCAGCTGAGGTATTCCCGGGCTCGACAAGCTGCCACTGTTGGGCCCTTGAGCAAGGCCCTTTACCCTCTGGGTGTGTGTGTGTACTTACTGCCCCTAGTTCACTAGTGTGTGTGTGAGTGTGTGGGTTCACTACCACAGATGGGTTAAATGCGGAGGACACATTTCGCTGTATAGTGACAAATACATACACCTTTACCTTTTTTTTACCTTTTTAGTAGTAAAAGCTAGCATCAGCCAGCTAGCATTTAGCCTAGTGTGGATCTCTGTTTGCCTCTACATCGTGTGTTGAACTCGCGCTCATCTCCTGTGGAGACTGGCAGGGAAAAAAAAAAAGCAGCGGCCGTGAGTCCTGATTCCTGTAGCAACCCGTATTCCCACACCTAGCCTAGACTGGAGGTGATGAGCTGCTCTCCAGCATCAACAACATCACCATATTTTGCCACCACAGCATTTTGCCAGCTTTGACTGGGGGTTTGTCTCATGGGTGGGGTCTATAAATATAACCAGAGTCATGACTGTGATGTAACAGTTTTGGGCTTTTGCAATCGGCCTGTTTTCAAGCTCTGTTTTGCTTGTGCTGGATGTTGTTTTGAAGGAGGAACAGCAGTGTGTGTGGCTCACGTTGATCACGTCCATACTGAACTCTCATTAGTCAACTATTCCAAGGGTCCAATTATTTCACATATTTCACCCTGTTTGTTCTTCAGTGGTCAGAACCCCACTGGACTGACCACCACAGAGCAGACAGTATTTAGGTGGTGGGTCATTCTCAGCCCTGCAGTGTGTAAGTGAACAAGTGGAGGGGTGGTGGTATGAGTGGATCAGAGGCAGCAGTGCTGCTGGAGTGTTTAAACACTGGGTCTGTCTGTCCCCTCACTGTCCACTGTCTATTAGACACTCCTACCTAGTTGGTCCACCTTGTAGTTGAAGGTTAAGTCAGAGACAGAAGCTCTCGGATCTGTTGCTGCACAGCTTATGTTGGTCATCCTCTAGCCCTTCATCGGTGCCCACAGGATGCTTCCCACAGGACGCTGATCCACTCGTACCAGCGCAAAACACACTACTAACACACTCGCCACCAACATGTCAGTCAGTGTCAGTGTCAGTGCTGAGAATGACCCACCACACAAATACTACCTGCTCTATGGTGGTCAGTCCTGTGGGGTCCTGGCCATATGCGGTATAGTACAATTTATGGGCATTTTGGAAAAGGTACCCTCACATGCTTTAGAAGCTGCAGTGCGCTGCCCTTGACCTGCTCAGATCATTAGCTGTCACACAGCATCACAGTAGGTCAGAAGGAAGCTGAGAATGGGCTCAGCGATGAGCAGTGACTGACTCTCAGAGGGAAACACACACACACTTACACACACACACATGTATTGTCACTCATTCACACTTGCAGCATTGCAGCTGAGCTCCTGGAGGACTGATTGCAGTTATGTAATGCTGTACTTCAGAGATGTTTGTGTTTCTCTGATGTTTGCTCTGTGCACATTTAAATCAAACCATTTGGAAATCCCACGCAAGCCCCAGTGATTCCAGCCGCTCCGTTGTTTCTTCCAGCCTTTGTGTTCAGTTCTGAAAGAAAGAAAAGGCTTATCTTCTCCATGTTTAAACACACACACACACACACACACACACAGTGAGTTGAGGTCATTCATTTTTTCCCCCTTCTCATCTCATATTCATTAAAATCATTACTAAACAGACTCTCTCTCTCTCTCATGCGCCTATGGTCTGCTGTAATGTATAAATGATCATCTAGCTCAAAGGTCAAAAGACAGATTCCTGACCCCCTTATAAAGCCGTGGTGTGGATCTAGTTGAACTGTGTCTACTGTATAAAACACGTCAGCTAATTCAGTAGTTCAGCTTATATCATAACGTGCTCCATAAAGACGTCAGTGAACAATGCCAAGGGTCCGTAATTCCTTATTAGAAAATGATGAACCTCCCACAGTGTTTTTGTGTAGTATCATCAGTTTGGGTCAGGGTTTTATTGCCGTATCAGACAGCAGGTCGTAAGGAATTTGCTACACTGTGCCAAATATAGGACGGCAAAAAAAAGAAATATAATATATATAAAAAAACAAAACAAAAAAAAATATATATACCAATCAATTATATATATATATATATATATATATATATATATATATATATATATATATATATATATATATATATAAAATCCTATGATATAATCATTCATTCATTTATGTATGTATTTATTTACTGTATTATTTGATTTTAAGTAATTTATGATTTTTTCATTTATGTATTTATTATTTATTTATAAATTTATTTATTTATTTATTTATTTATAAATGTATTTATTTAGTTATGGATCTGTCTATTTTAATTCATTCGTTGTAGTATTTGATTTTTAAGTACTTAATTTTCATTTATTTATATATACATGTATATATTTATTTTAAATTCATTGATACTGTTATATCTATTTAAATTCATTTGATATTATTTGATATTTTAACTACTTAATTAATTTTCTTTTATTTATATATACATGTATATATTTATTTATTTTAAATTCATTCGATTTTAAATAATGACAGTACAGTTCAACTGTGTCCTCTCTTTCTTTTTTTTCTGTTGGTCCATTCATCACTGAATTTTGGCCCAGTGTAAAGACCAGCTGCCTAATTAAGTGAAAAAGTGAAAAACCATTCAAGTGGAGTGCGTTATAAGGTGCATCAGACCACGGAGACGTAGTAAAATCCAGGACATAATATTGTAGTTGTGTAACGCAGAAATACAGTAAATTTCAGTCCAGTAAAACACACTCTCTCTCTCTCTTTCTCTCTCTCTCTCTCTCTCTCTCTCTTTCTCTCTCTCAGTCTCTCCATCCTCAGAGGGCGTGTCCCTGGCCCCTGACGAGGCGTCTCTGGGCAGTAACGAATCCGTCTCCTCTCAGTCCTCTACAGCCTCAGCCTCAGAAACCCCCCCAGAGAAGGCCAAGGGTCCCCTAATCACCACCTCACAGAATTCTGGGTAAGTGAAAGTAGGAGGATGTTTAACATAAACGTACATTAAAATGAACCAACATTCCCCGTGAAGCAGGATCCTACTCCAGCCAGCCAGAGAGGCCCGTTATGCTCTCTGGCACTAATTGGGTGTCGAGCCGATGACGTCTCATTGAGAGCCAGCGCTCAGATATGAGTCCGATATCAGCTCTGCTGTTCTGTCCAGCATTTTCTGCTGATATTGACCCGATTTACATCCCCCCCTGCAGCAGCTCCTCATTGGGGGTTCCTGGAGGTGTGTTTCTGCATGTTTGGCCTTACCTGCATGTTCAGGAGTGAAGCTGCGTACCCCTCCTGTAAGAGATTGCATAAAAAAAAAAAAATCATCATGAAATCCGAACATAATCCCAGAGCGCTGTTTGCTGATGGGGCGTATTTTTCCAAGGCACCTTCCTGGCAACGGCCTTCACACCAGTTCATTCCACTCTGCCAGTTTTACAGAGTTCTATATAATAAAGCTCTTTTCATTGTCATCTCCAGGTAGCTGAAGGACTGAGGGTGTTGGTGTGTGTTCCTCGCATTGTTTGGCAGAAGTTTTGAGCTTTTCCATATCTCTCTCTCTCTCTCTCTCTCTCTCACTCTCTCACTCTCGCTGTCTCTCAGTCCTTGAGCTGCTCGGGGCAGCTGGCTGGTGCTGAATGCTGATGTGGGAGATAATAATATTGGGTTATGCTGGAAAATTCAGCTCTTTGCTCTCTGCCATGCCTGCAAGAATTCACCTTGAAATAAAACTTTTTCTTTGTCTGTTCGCCTCCTCTGCGCCTCCATCCTCGCTTCACCCCCTCCCCCCCAGTCTGCTGTTAAGGTAACATCACCAACCCCTTCACGATTGTTTAAGCTTTCAATGTCTGAGTTGCTTACTCAAATGCCCACTCTCTTTCCTATTCTGCCCCTCTCTCTCTCTCTCTCTCTCTCTCTCTCTCTCTCTCTCTCCTTTTCTCTCAGGGATGGTCATAAGTTATTCATTGTGATAGAGATATATATTATTTTACATAACATTGAGTCTCCAAAACAGCATCTTTACAGTAGAGGGAACATAAAAAAACCTTCGTAACGTTCACTGGAGGTCAAGTGTAAAGATCAATCAGTCAATCATTAAATAAATGAATCAATAAGTAATTCCAATTCATTTTGGAGCATTTCTAAGATGAATGGACCAGTTAGCCAAAAATGGAGATTCTAATTTTTTGGGATTTCCCCAGCTGAGAAAGCTCATCACTCTGCACTCCTAACTCTGCAGTCTCCTGCCTGGGTAAATACATGTCCCATGTAAGTCGCATTAATGGCTCAGTCCCAGAACCCTCTCTGCTTCAGGGGGGCTCTAGTATGGCTGCCCATGCACTCTGACCATGGCTCTCTAAAGTGTGATATGCCTAAAGAAGAATTTCATTATACTGTGTAAATTATTATATAGGCTTGTATTATTATTATTAGTAGTAGTAGTAGTAGTAGTACTAGTAGTTTTATAATATTAATATTATTATTAGTAGTAGTGTCATTAGCATTATTATTAGTAGTAGTAGTGTTAGTATTATTATTATTAGTAGTGTTATTAGCATTATTATTAGTAGTAGTAGTGTTAGTATTATTATTAGTAGTAGTAGTATTAGTAGTAGTATTAGTATTATTATTATTATTAGTAGTAATAGTAGTAGTAGTGTTATTATTATTAGTAGTAGTAGTAGTAGTGTTGTTATTATTATTATTATTAGTAGTAGTAGTAGTAGTAGTGTTATTCGTATTATTATTATTAGTAGTAGTAGTAGTGTTGTTATTATTATTATTATTATTAGTAGTAGTAGTAGTGTTGTTATTATTATTAGTAGTAGTAGTAGTGTTATTAGTATTATTATTATTATTATTATTATTAGCAGTAGTAGTAGTAGTGTTAATAATAATAATAATAATAATAATAATAACACTACTACTACTACTAATACTACTAACAACACTACTACTACTACTACTACTACTACTACTACTAATAATAATAATAATAATAATATTATTAGCAGTAGTAGTAGTAGTAGTGTTGTTAGTAGTAGTAGTGTTATTAGTATTATTATTAGTATTAATAGTAGTGCCATTAGTAGTAAATGCCATAAAAAATGATTTCAGAAGAAACCATGAATGAGCAGGTGTCCCACTACTTTTGACCAAGAATTTTTTGTGTGTATGCAGCGATATGCCAAAGGTGGTGCTGCCACATTACGATTGAGGTTGAGTGAATTCAGGTTTATTCATTTTCTGGCTTTTTCAGTGTAAATAAGAGCGTCCCCACACCGGGAGCTCACTGCTGCACAGCTCCGAACACAATTACTGCTTCACTCTGCTCAGTTTAACAGAATACAGTGAGGCATTCACAGAGGTCTTACCCACTCTCGAGTACACTCTCGCTCTCACTCTCACTCGCTTTCTCCCCATCACTTGGCCTGGAGTCATGGTCACAGACGGGGCTTTGGTTATGTAACGCTCTGCTGCTCGCTCTCTCTCTCTCACTCTCTCTCTCTCTCTCTCTCTCTCTCTCTCTCACTCTCTCTCTCTCTCTCTCTCTCTCTCTCTCTCTCCCTCTGTGTTTTCCCAGCTTTCGCCAAGCAGGAAGTGCTGCAGTAAGTCCTGCACTGTGTGTGCGTGTGTGTGAGGGGACAGGTGGCTGCTCTCTTTCACTGTAAACACTCGCTCTGTGAGGATATTCAGTTTATTTACTCGTCTTACACACACCCTGCCGTCCATACAGCAGTACAGCAGTACAGCCATACAGCCCCACGCCTCCTATACAGCACTGAGCCGCTGACGGCGTAACGATAGGCCGCGTCTTGCACTTATCCAGAGGAACTTACTGTTGGTGTTAGAGGTTAATCCAGGGTTTGTGGTTCTTCAGAGCTCACAGATTTTACAGCTTTATAGCAGTTATTTATTAATAATGAAAATATTAATAATTATAATAATTATAAGACTGAATGTTAATAACTTACTAATAAATCAGCAGTTTCGGAGGTTAGAACCAGTGTTTGTTCCCTGTGATATCACCTGAAGTGTCTCAGTCCTCTGCAGCACAGCTGATCTACATCAGTGTGTCTCAAAATTTCACGATGCACGGACCAATAGGAAGCTAAGTCCTGCAAAGTTGCCTTTTTGGACATACAAGGTTTTGTGTGACCACATTGATAAAGTAACTAATGACTAAATATTACATCATATGTGTTTCCTATTATAGGTTGCAGATCCCTATTTTCTGAGCAGTAACAGATTAATGCACAACATGGACAAAAGTATTGGGACACCTGCTTATTCCTTGTTTCTTCTGTGATTAAGGCTATTAAAATGATAATATTAAAAGAATAATTAGATTTTGGAGGCTGTGAGGATTTGATGGCATTCAGCAAAAAGAGTGTTAGTGAGGTCAGGATGTTGGATCATCCCCAACTCCCCAACTCATCCCAAAAGTATTGGATGGAGCATCAACCATGCATCATTCCAGAGATGCTGGGGGCTTTATACCCCTCTAGCCCACACCTGGCATTAGGCAGCATGGTGCCAATAGGTTTATTTATCCACTCCAGAGAGTCCTATTCTATTGGCAGTATGTCTCTACAGGGACTAGACAAGCTGTGTGTGTGAGTGTGTGCATTTGCACATCTGTGTCAGCAATGGGTGCAACTTAAAGTGGCCGAATGCATTCATTAGAAGGGCTGTCCGTAAACATTTGGACGCAGTGTGTTTTGTTTGGATGCTGGGTGTGTTTGAGGAGTGGGATCATGGCCGTTCTGTACGATTCCGGAGTCGGGGCTATTCCTGCTGCTGTGTAATGAGGGTGATTTTCCTCGGTTTGGCTTTAGTTGTAATTGTTAAAGCAATTTTAGGTAAAACCGGTTTCCTGGTGGTTCTGCCGGTTGCTATGGCAACTGTATTGGATTTTAATTTTTCACTTGATTTAGCCACTCGCAGAGAGCCGGAGCTGGAGGAGGAAGCTCATGGCTGTCTGTGTGTTTGTGTGTGTCTTTAGAGAGCGGGGAGTTCAGTGTTTTGAGGTGTGGCTCTGAGATGAGGTGATGAAGCTGGAGTGTGTGTGTGTGTGTGTGTGTGTGTGTGTGTGTGTGTATACATGCATGCATGCATACAAATGGTGTTAAGTGTGTGTGTGTGTACAGCTGGACTGAAGTTAAAAAGTATGTGAGTGTGAGGCACTGTGTGTGTTAAAGGTTAATGAGTGCATTTGAGTGTGTGTGTGTGTGTGTGTGTGTGTGTGTGTGTGTGTGTGTGTGTGTGTTAGAGGTTAATGAGTGGTTGGTGCAGTGCAGTGTGAGCTCTGTGCTGATGTGCAGCAGCTGAACACTCAAAACTACTGCAGAGCAATAAATCATCACACACATACACACACACACACACACACACACACAAACACACACTTTTTCTCTGAACTCAAACACTTATATTCATACATCTCACACTTTTGTATTTCCTCACTCTCTCACTCACTAACTCTGTCTCTCACTTCCTCACTCCTTCACTCACTCACTTCTCTGGTCACTTTTTCACTCACTCACTCACTTCCTCACTCACTCACTTCTTCACTCACTCACTTCTTCACTCACTCACTTCTGTGGTCACTTTTTCACTCACTCACTTCGTAACTCACTCACTTCCTCACTCACTCACTTCTTCACTCACTCACTTCTATGGTCACTTCTTCACTCACTCACTTCTCTGGTCACTTTTTCACTCACTCACTCACTTCCTCACTCACTCACTTCCTCACTCACTCACTTCTTCACTCACTCACTTCTGTGGTCACTCCTTCACTCCCTTACTCCTTCACTCACTCACTGCTGCATTGTTTGGGGTTAATACTCCACGTCTGCAGTGAGGGTGATGCAGTAATGATGGGGTGTAATGATCCCGTAGCTGCAGGTCATTGTATGACGGATTAAAGAGTTTTCCACAACAATAAAACCCCTCAGATGAAACGTTCTACAGTCAGCAGAGCGCTCCTGTGTCTTTAACTTATTTACATACTTATTTTCATGTGAACAACACTGAGAGATGGAGGTGTGTGTGTGTATGTGTAAATATATATATATATATATATATATGTGTGTGTGTGTGTGTGTGTGTGTGTGTGTGTGTGTGTGTATCTGGAACACGAGGGGAGAAATGCTGCTCTGCTTCTGTCTGTCCTGAGCTGCAGTGATGACACTCTCGCTCTTCTCTGGGCTTCCAGGGCTTCTTCTGACGCCCCTTTTCTGTCCCTAGGCTGTGGGCTCTCTCTCTCTCTCTCTCTGTCTCTATCTCTCTCTATCTCTCTCTCTCTCTCTCTCTCTCTCTCTCTCTCTCTCTCTGTCTCTCTCTCTCTCTGTCTCTCTCTCTCTCTGTCTCTATCTCTCTCTCTCTTTCTCTTTTTTTCTCTCTGTCTATCTCTCTCTCTTTCTTTCTCACCTTTTTTTCTTTTCTGTTTATCTGACCATCTCCTTCACTCCTTCTCCCTCCCTTTATGTTTCTTCTCCCTTCCTCTCTCTCTCTCTCTCTCCCTCTCCATCTCTCTCTCTCTCTCTCCATCTCTCTCTCTGTCTCTCTCTCTCTCTCTCTCTCTCTCTCCCTCTCCATCTCTCTCTCTCTCTCTCTCTCTCTCCATCTCTCTCTCTGTCTCTCTCTCTCTCTCTCTCTCTCTCTCTCTCTCTCCATCTCTCTCCCTCTCCATCTCTCTCTCTCCATCTCTCTCTCTGTCTCTTTCTCTCTCTCTCTCTCTCTCCATCTCTCTCTCTCTACATCTCTATCTCTCTATCTCTCTATCTCTCCCTCTCTCCCTCTCTCTCTCTCTCTCTCTCTCTCTCTCTCTCTCTCTCTCTCTTTCCGTCTGGCTCACTTGGAGTTGCACAGACTTTGTAGGCGGAATAATTATGAAGGGAGATTGTGAGTGTGAATTTGTGTGTGTATGAGAGAGAGAGAGAGAGAGAAGGAGTGGAGTGTTCTTGGCCTTTTTTTCCTACAGTGGGAATATTACTGTGCTGTGTCCCGTTCCCACCTTCAGCCGGTCCGGCCTGATTTGCCACAGTCGGAATATTACTGTGAGGCTTGTTCTCATTAAACAGACCCAAACTGTGGCCATGAATATTTAAGCATGATTATCATACAGATTAACAACATTCATATCAGTAGATTGATGAGAGCTGTATATGAGACATTGTTCATTTTTTATGCACTCAAAAAAAAGGAGGTTCTGTGGCATGCAAAAGTTTGGGCACCCTTGGTCAAGATTGTTTTTTTTTGTTTTGTTTGTTTGTTTTTTGTTTTTAATAGATCAGTAATTAGAAGAGGAACTGTCTTCTCCAAAAGAGCTTTAAACACTTCACAGGATTATTGATTATTAGTGTGTTTGATGTTACGGTGTGCTGGTCATGTGCAGAAGCGGGAGGTGCTCTCTGTAGCGAGGGGGGGTCTTAATTTTTGTACTGGACAGCACGTTAGCTTTCAGGTTTTCTTTTAAGTCTGTTCTTAGCTGGTACCTGCGAACGCTAGCTGGAGGACCAGCTCGGGCCGACACTTTATCCATGCTAAACCTTTTTCTGATTGGTCGAAGAAACGGATAAAAGTAGCCCTTCCTCCATGTTGGCGCAAACAAACACTGCACTGAGACTCCGCTAAGCCTTTGCGAGGTGGTTGCTAAGGTGTTGCTATGCTATAGGTGTGTGGTAACAGGTGGGGTGCCAAAACATTTGCCTAAAAGATGCTTGGTCCAAAAGCTCATCCGATATGTATCTTTTCTATGATTTTGCCAAATCTTGGTTTGTAGCTTGAAAATGTGATCAGATCTTTGGTTTTCGGTAAAAAAGTTTATGGACAATTTCCAATGCATTCCTATGGGGAAATAAAATTCAGCAAGAAATTAAGAATTGCTACATGGAAATAGTGTGTCTGATCAGAAAGCTGCATACAAGCCTGAATCATACAATCAGACCGAACTATCTTGAATTGGAATGAAGTCCAATAACATAATAATGTGACTTTCATGGACGAGACATCAGAAGACAACTGTCCCTGTGTCCTCGATTCAGTATTAATTGTCGCTTTCAAAGCATACCATCTGTAAAAAGCTGACAATGAATAAAGCTGGCTTCTACAGCAGGATAATGTTCCTAAACACACCTCAGACTCCACAGTGGAGCTCCCCAGGAGGCGGAAGATGAAGCTTATGCCATGACCCCACAGTCCGCCGATCCGAACATCATTGGAAGTCTGTAGTTAGTGGTTTAGAAGAATCAGACCACTGATTTGCAAATTGAACCATTGGATAAACTGCATCATAGTAGTGTGTGTTTCCGTTATACTGTCCGGTCCTGTCTTCCTTACTGCTGTGTTATTTTGTTACCTAAGGATACATGCTTTATCTGCTCCAGTTCTTTGGCAGCACTGCTGTGCTGCAGCGGCAGTGTAAAAATAAGCTGTTTGTGATCTGAGATGACCACAACAATCCAAAAGACGGTTCAGAAGTTCATGGTTGTGTGGAACGGAACCACAGTCGGAGACGTACTTCCCCTGGTTTTGTAAAGTTTGTGCTTGTTTGTTTTCCTCAGCGTTTGCACTGCCATGGCGTCATGGATGAACTCAACCCTTAGTCCCTCAACGCCCGAGTCCAGTTCAGAAGAACCAGCAGCAGCAGCAGCAGTTGGAGGTCATGAAGATAAACCAGCAGAAAGGTGTGTTTCCTCCGGTTTCCTCCTGCTTTCTTTGTGGCACCCCATAAAAAAACCTTTGTCTTTGTGAATATATTTGAACATCTGGATGTTTGATCTTTATTGGGACAGTGCTGAGAGATGGCGGTAATATAGCTCAATACACAACAAATCAATCAAATTTTATTTATATAGACTTTTCACATTGAATGTTGTCACAAAGCAGCTTTACAGAGTTCCGGGTTCGAGACTCTTTTGAGCAAGCTATAGGCAACAGTGGCAAGGAACAACTCCCTCGGGTCGAGAGGAAAAAACCTTGAGAGGAACCAAAACTCAAAAGGGGAACCTGTCCTCCTCTGGTTGACACTGGATCATATTAATATTAATAATAAAAATCAAAACTGAAGGGAATTAAGAAAAAAATTGTAAATGTGGCGTCAAGCTGTACAAGATGAAAACGTGAGTGATAATGATAAAGTTCATGCAGATAAACAGCAAATTGAAAACATCCCAGACTCCTCTTTTGGTTCCTCTCAAGCTTCTTTCTGAAGGCCTCAGAGAGCTCTCTGGATCTGGCCATGATGGTGATCATCTTCCCCACTTACTTCAACCATCAAGAGCAGACCAGGCTAAACATCTGAGGTTTAAATAAGACAGACTCCTCCAGAATAATCCTCTCCAACCATGTTCTGATCATCTGCAGCTGATGTTCTGCACCTGATTTCTGACTTTTACACATTTGACATAGTAGTAATTGTTGGTGAGGTTCTAAGTTTCACTGGAAAATCGAATTTCTATTTTTTTAAGGCTTTTCTTCAAGTGTCTGTGTTTAGTTTGGTTAAAAGTTTATGGACAGATTCCAATGCATTCCTACAGGAAAATAAAAATTCAGCAAGAATCAGGATAATGTTCCTAAACACACCTCAGAATCCACAGTGGAGCTCCCCAGGAGGCAGAAGATGAAGCTTATGCCATGACCCCACAGTCCACTGATCCGAACATCATTGGAAATCTGTAGTTAGTGGTTTAGAAGAATCAGACTTTTCACTGGAAAATCGAATTTCTATTTTTTTACGGCTTTTCTTCAGGTGTTTTTCTTTTCTAGGTGTTTAGTTACAGCTGCAATCAAAGTTATTCAGCCTTTATTATAAATGAGGTTTATTAGTGAAATATACGAACTTTTCTGTTTGTAATAACCCAACCAACCAGCCGTGCAGATGTTTCTGATATCAGCACTAAGACCGTATCCCTCGCTGTTGCGTTAACAATAGAAATGTCTGAGCTGAATCAAAGTCCTCATAGGCGAGTCGGACGTTTGCATTTCCAATCACATGAGAAACCAGGCTTCCATCTTTATGAATGAGGAGCCACACTTCTCTAAACTGTTTTATTTTTTTATTACATTTAAATCACTGATAAAATCTGACCAAAACCACATGAGCAGTCTGTAGCGTTCAGATAGATCAGATTGTGAGGTGAGACCTTTAATAACCATGCAAGACCTGGTAGACCATCAGTTCTGCCCCACATCAGATAAACAGCTCTTAAATCTCTCGCAAACTGCTGCTGTTCTCGGAACGATGGGCAGATCACCAGATTCAGACCTCCAGACCTCAACATCAACAAATGTGTTTGGGATGACTTGGATGGTGAGACACAAAAAATCTCTCTGACTTCAAAGTCTGAACTTAGACTGAAGATTGGCAAAGAATCCCCCCCTGCACATTTTAGAAAACCCATCACCAGAAGAGGGTTTAACAGATGAGGGGTGAGCTTTGGATCTCAGACTGAAGGTATGGAAGGATCCCCCGGCAGATTGCAAAAGACCACCGCCACCATGTTTAACAGATAAGGGGGTGACCTTTGGATCTTGGATTTCAGATTGCAGAAGACCACCATCATGTTTAACAGATGAGAGGGTGAGCTTTGGATCTCAGACAGAAGGTGTGGAAACATCCCCCTGCAAATTGCAAAAGACCACCACCACCATGTTTAACAGATGAGGGGGTGACCTTTGGATCTTGGATTTCAGATTGCAAAAGACCACCACCACCGTGTTTAACAGATGAGGGGGTGACCTTTGGATCTTTGATTGCAGATTGCAGAAGACCACCACCACCGTGTTTAATAGATGTGAGGGTGAGCTTTGGATCTCAGACAGAAGGTGTAGAAAGATCGCCCTGCAGATTTCGAAAGACTACCACCACCATGTTTAACAGATGAGGGGTGAGCTTTAGATCTCAGACTAAAGGTGTGGAAAGATCTACCTGCAGATTTCAAAAGACCACCACCACCATGTTTAACAGATGAGGGGGTGACCTTTGGATCTCAGACACACACTCTGCACACCTGATATTTTATTGAGTTGGCGGTGCTTTGTGTCATTTCCTGTCAAATATGAGTTTCCTGATGCTGAAAAATGACTGTTTGTCTGAGCTGCTGCGTTCTAGCTATTGTGCGTCACCAATTGTGCGTCGTCACACAGCTATTCGTTCATCCGCTTTCTCGCTCTCTCCCACGCAACACACACACACACACTCAGGCCTCACACCTCACATTGACTTTTTCTCCAACTTTCCTTTTCCCCTCTAGATTCACAAATATCCACACATTCCCTTCAGCTAAGGAAACACACACACACACACATACTGAGCCACATTACAGTCATTAGGATGATCTACAGTTCAGCTCCAGACAAGAAGCCACATTAACTTTCCAGCTAAAATGACTGATGCTTGATGGCAGCTGGTCAAATGCATTCGATTCACAAGCCATGAACACTGCTCACGCAAACAGGTTCCAGAAAGGTTCGGGGAAAAAATTCTGCTGCTGCACTGTTACAGTTGGTGAGACTTTGCTCCGCAGCACATCCACGGCAAACTTTTCTCAGTCTATCTGTCTGGGTGCAGTGTTTTGACTCCAGACCCCCCCTCCCACTGCTGTTGCTCTGAGGCGATGTATGAAATATTTATCGCACTGCCAGGTGTGGAAGACTCGCTCGGTGCCTTTCACTGAATAGCAGTAAGATAAGTAAGTACTAGTGGGGTTGGTGTGGTCTGGTCCAGCCGGCTATGACATTTTAACGGCTCGCTCTGTACGAAGGCCTCGCGCTGTTAAAGAAAAGGCTGCTTTTGTTGTAAGCCTTAAGTGCATTTGTACTCCTTTTCCCTTCTCTGCCTTTGAAACTTTTAGCGAGCCCCAGTTATGCAAGGTTTTTTCCGGGGATGTGAGTGATATCCGGGGAAGCACAGGAGTGCCTGACGGCTGCTGGAGCTGCAGGGCGTGCTTTTGAATTTCTCCTCATTGTGAATCGAAGCTGGTGTTTGATTATTGGCTCAGTGCAGCTCGTATTTAAGCCATGTGTACAGTTTCTTTGTGTGTGCACAACTGTGTGTGTGCGTGTGTGTGTGTTTACAGGACTAACTAACAGAAATGACAAAATGCTTCTGACTGTAAATGTTTTATATTTTTTCGGAAGCTTCATGAATTTTTAAAGACTGAAATATGTGGAGAAATATGTGTATTAGAAGGAATGGACAGATCTGAACTGAGGAGATCAGTGAACTGAGTATGTGTATATATATATATCCTAAAAGGATACGTATGTATGTATGTATGTATGTATGTGTGTATATATATATATATATATATATATATATATATATATATATATATATATATACATACATAATACATAATATATGTTATATTTGCATATATATCTTTTAAAAAATGCTCTTATAAAAATGTTTGCTCATATATATATGCCATCAAGCTATTATTTTAGCGATTTTTTTATTGCTTCTTTAATATGAATATTAGGCCTGAAAATTTTGTTGTCTGTAATATGTCCCCTGCATATTATATCATTCTATCGTTTATTTATTTACTTATTTTCCATTCTTGCTAAAACATATTGTCACTCACTTGTTGATTTCGTTCTTTTCATTGTATTATTAATATTTTATTATTTATATTTTAAGTATTAGAAGAATTATGTGTAGCTCTGCATCATATGTTCCATGGTAATATTCATGTTATAAACATTACAACTAGGCATCACAGTCCAGGCCTTTTTTCCAGCATCGAGGCCTGGATGCCTCGCGACCATTAAGCAACAATTATTCCAGTTGTGTATCAGAGGGCAGCAGTTTGTGGAAGAATGTCTCAAGCTGAGGAGACATTGGGTAATGCAACAGGACAATGACCCAAAGTAAATCCACTAAAGGATGATTGAAGCCAGAATGGCCATGTCAGAGTCCTGACCTTAACCCTGTCGAAATGCTGTGGCATGTCCTGATGAGGACTTTGCATGCGAGGTATCTCAGAAATATTGGTGAACTGATGCACATTTGCAGGGGGTTAGGGTCCAGAATTCCTCCTCAGTGTTGTACTTTTTGCAACTGCAGGGCATATTTGGCTAAAGGGAGATTAAAGGTCACTTTTTTTCTAATAGCCTGCACTGTGGAAGTTTTACACAATGTGCTTAATAATAATAATGTGTGTATACACTGTGTAACACAGTGTGTGTGTATATATGTACAGTGTGTGTGTAGAAGTTGTGTGTTTTTAAATGCAGATTGCTTTGGCTTTCTGATGTTTCACCTTGTAGAAACAACACACAGTCTTTCGCTGTCTGAATCAAGAGCAGTTGTGAGATTGAAAAGCTTCGTCCATCCTAACCCCCCCCCCAAACACCCCCCGAAAAGGCGAAGCGGTCTGCTAACTGATTGCTTCCATTTTTCAGTGTCACCCCGATGAAAGCCAAGGCTGTGTACTCGTGCGAGGCTGAGCACGATTCGGAACTTTCCTTCCAGGTTGGAGCAATCTTCAGCAACGGTAAGTGAGAGTGTTATCGGCCGCCGCTTGCTCACTCGCTCGCCCCCAAAACCGCCGGGATATTGGATTCGCCGGACCGAGCGGCCGGCCAGCTGAAAATCTGATCTCACATCACCATGGAGAAGAGGAGGGGGGAGAGAGAGAGAGAGAGAGAGGGGTTGAGAGAGAAAGTCCTGCTGAATCAGTCTACAGAGGACGAGGCAAAGTTCTAATCATGCAGGGAGGAAATGAGGGCTCCTGGCTCTGAATATCAGGGCTGCTGTGTCTTTATCAGAGAGGCAGCCGCTCTGCAGGCCTTCCTTTGTCTTCTGTGCCGCAGTATTGTTGTCAGCAGTATCGGTTGAATTCAGTACTGTGATCTTCAGAATCTTCACAATTAATGATGTGAGGAACTTGTCATGAAGTTGAACATGCACAAGTTTCTTTAGCTGTTCAGATGTAACCCTCTGGAGTCTGAGGGCATATTCTCTCTCCCTTTTTATTGCATATCATCTTAAATTCGCCTTTAAAGGCACCGGCATATACACACAATACCCACATGTGTTATGTCGTAATATGCAGAACAATCTCAGCTCTCCCTGTAATGAGACCCCATGTGAGATTCTGACCCTAAACCTGAAAAAACATCCCTTTCCTCATGTGGACGAACTGTTTTGGTGCTAGAAACGGGTTTCCCAGAGTCCTGGCTTCACAAAAGCAGCGTACTGTATGAATGTAATAGTGAATAAACCAGGAGGGGCAGAAGACGAGTTTTACACTAAACCATAGACGGACTCACAAATCCAGCCGTTGCAGATGTGAGGCAGTTGATGGACACACAAATCCAGAGACCAGTATCTCAACCTGTCTTCAAAACCTTGTAACTCCAGATATGAGTCACATATGTAATTTCTTTTGCAGTAAGATGCAATAGAACGGATGGGCTCTACAGCTGTAGTTCTGTGCTGTATTATCACAAAGATATTAATAGAAACATGAGGAACATTCGATTTGATACTTCGGCCTGTTCGCAGACGCTGAAGGGTTAAAGCCTTTACCCTCCCAGCTTGGGAGCACTGTGTGTGATGGGGATAGTGAGTCCTAGGTAGTGGGTGGGAATTTGAATGGGCCAAATTGTGAAGGGAAAAAAATCATTAATGTCGTCAAGCTAAGCTGGCTGGTCAGTCGCACTTTTCTATATATTTTATATATTTTTATATATTTTAAAAATGAATTATATAAGAATCTATAAATATATATAATGTTTTGAATATAAATGCCATTAAGTGATAACGTATCTATTTGTTCTTATGTCTGTTAGATATTTTGAGTAGCTCTATATCATAGATTGCTAATTCATTATTTTATAGCTTCTTTAATATGAATATTGGGCCTGAAATCCAAGTGTCTGTAATATGTCCCCTGCATTTCATTCTGGGCTGTTTATTTATTTATTTATTTATTTATTTATTTATGTATTTATTTAATGATTGATTGCCCTGGCTTGCTAAAACATGTAGTCACTCACTTTTTGATTTTGTTCTTTATCATTAATTTTTTTTTTTTTTTAACATTTATATTTTTTCCTGCCTAACTATATCTATATTTATTTAGTATTTAAGTCTTTATATGTAGCTCTGCATCATATGTTGCCTGGGAATACTCTGATTATCAACTGTGGTATCTACAACACCACTGAAGGTCAGCAGTGAGTGCAATACTCGTTTACCAGTATAACCAATATGTCACCTACTGTGTATCCACTTTTACACTGAAAATAGTGTAGAAATGTGTGTATGGTGACGTATTTGGTGACATTTTAGATTTGAAAGCTGGGAGGGTGGCTGAAGAAGTGGTATGGTGTAGTCGATATTAAGGTTATCCACCTGGGCAATTTATTTTAATAATATATATTTTTTAATTTATGTTACTTCATGTGCTAATTAATAAGAGGTTTTATCATTTAGGTGTTATATAAATATAATATTGTATACACTACATTAAATACAGTGTATTCATACAGTGTTTTCATTTTTTTTTTGACACAACATGAATCTTCTTTACATTGTGACCAATAGGACGCTCCAAAAGGACGGTAATATTTTACATTGACCTCCATTGTAAGTTAAGCAGGTTAACTTGTAAAGTTGCCAGTTTTGGAGATACCAGGGTTTTGCACTCATTTCGGTCATTTTAATGTGCTTTTTAAGTTTTTTGGAATTCCTCATACAGTCCCATCCCTGTTCTACTTCATCTGTGACTGCTGTTCACCCACCTCATTAAGTCTGTTGGAGCCCTGAGCCCTGTAGACCTCAGTTAGCATTGAGTCGCAGTGCCGTCTGTGCTTGGGTTCTAGCATATCCTGCCTTACAGCGGAAGCTAGAGCTCTGTCTCTTCCTTACATTAGTCTTGTTTAATTCCGACCTGCTCTTGGCATCTAACGTCTAATGCCTCGGCCAAGCTCTCAGCAGTGCCGCAGGTGGAAACTCGTGGCCTCGGTGTCCTCCAGCCACTTCAGCTATAAGCCAGCGCTCCGTCGCTCTGGCTTTTAACTTGACCTAGCTGCACCACAGACCCGTGCTAATGGCTGCACGATTAGTATGCTTTTCACAGTGATAATACAGCGAGTTCTTGCACTCAGGTTAAGAGGGTCTGTGTGTGGGTTCACACTTCAGTTCCTCACTCGCATAACTGCCCTGCAGAAGATCCAGCGTGAGCCCAGCAGATGGTCTGGACTGGTCAAGGTGGTTGAAAAGCTGGACGTCCAGGTGGAAACACACCGTGATGGTTAACCGGCTGAGCTCCTGACCAGCATATAGACTCTTAGCACCTTTATGACCTTTTAAGGGGTCCGACCAAGCTGGCCAGCACAAGTTAGTACTTGCCATCTGCTGCTCTAAATGGACAAAAGTATATGGACACCTGCTTATTCATCGTTTTTTTTTCTGCTTTTGTTGAAGTAACTGTCTCTACTGTCCAGAGAAGGATTTCTACTAGATTCCGGAGTGCTCACATTGCTGTGAGGATTTGATTGCATTCAGCAACAAGAGCTTTAGTAAGGTCAGGATGTCCTCAGGATCACCACCACATCTCATTCCCAATTCCCCAGCTAATCCCAAAAGTATTCAAGGGAGCACCAACATCCATCATTCCTGAGAACACGGTTCTTCCACTGCTCCACAGCTCCTCAATGCTGGGGGGCTTTGTACCCTTCTCTATGTAGCCCATAGGTGCCAATAGGTTCATGTCCATCTGCTCTAGAGAGTCCTATTCTATTGGCAGTACTTCTCCACAGGGACTAGACAAGCTGTGAGTGTGTGTGTGTATTTGCACATCAGTGTCTGCAATGGGTGCAACTTAAAGTAGCTGAATGCATTCATTAGAAGGGGTGTCCATAATTATTTGGACATGTGGTGTATAATGAGTAGTGATGCGGTTTAGGAAATCTGGTGGTCTGGTCTGAGTGGGGGACTGTTCTGTGCTCAGCATTTCTCCTCTGTATTGCAGTGACTCCGTCCCGGGAGCCAGGCTGGCTGGAAGGAGAGCTGGAGGGCAAACGGGGCCTCATCCCTCAGAACTATGTGGAAATTCTGTAACCCAGGATGAAGAGAAACACAGCTCTATATACATGGTATCCATGATGTGGCCCTGACTCTATATATCCGACTCACTCTCACACTCCTCCTCGACTTCTTCCCTGTCTGTCTCAGCTTTCCCACGAGTCGCCCGTCGAGGGTATTAATAGGACTAGATGTGGCGGCGCAAACATTTGTTGTCTTAAAAAAAAAACAAAAGGAGAGAATAGAAAACGCCTCTGATCCCATCATGCATTTGGTGCAGAGTTTGGGGGTGTTTGGGGAGTTCATCACTCCCTGTGTTGTCTATGTGTGTCCTCGTCCTTTTTGTTTTTGTCTTCTGTGTTTTTAAGTGGACAGTTTGGATTTGCTGCATGGGTGTATATTATATTATATTATATTTTATATTATTTAATTGACACCGTTCATTTAATTGAATCTTCTTTTTTTGCCTTTTTGAGCATTTAAGCAGAACGTGAACATGGGTGTGACATAGCCGTTGCTTTGGGAGGGTCGTTTGCTTGAAGGTTTCCCAGTGGTTGAAGCACTCCTGCTGTTGAGGTGTATGGATAATGTTGAGCACATTAAACACATAGTTAAAAGTTTGTATCTGAATTTGTGCTGCGTTCAAATGTCGTGCCTTAAGCTCACTACGCATCCTGTGTTTGACACTGTCCAGCACTTTGGACCCAATAATTATTTTTATTGTACAGAGCTTAGTGCTTTTTTTTTATATGGCGAGTACAAGAAACACTGCCCAGTCATCCAGAATAAACCGAGAATTATTTCACAGTGGCAACGAATGCAGTATTGCCTGGTCTTACATTTGAGTTGTTTTGGCCATATTATTATAATTATTATTATTTTTTTTATTATTATTATTATTATTACTACAACGCTTCAATAAAGGTCAAGTACATCAATGAAATCCTCTATAGGTGGGTTCGAAGCTGATTTTCTGAGAGACGTTGGCAGTGGCAGCCGTGCAGCTCACTGCAGCTTAATGAGGCAATCTCATTTCTTTAAGAGCTTTTCATTCGTTAAGGTTCATATTCGTGACTGAGCACCGCTGCAGTAATTTAAGGCCGTGATTTATGACTTCTGTAAAGGTCCTGGCATTGGTTTGATGTTTGTATTGTTGTATGTCCTGTTGATCGATGTTAAATAAATAAAGGCTTTTTATTCTTAAGTGTATTTTCTTTCTATTTAAGTGGACCCTGAAGGCGCCGCACATTAGGGGACCCCGAACCCTGCGACACTGGCTGTCAGATGGAATTGAAAGAGCACCTTCAGAACGGAAATAGCTAGCCAAACTGAAGACGATGGCTGCATCCGTACACGCAGATTAGTTAGTTGGCAACTGATTGAATAGTCTTATTAGTTGGTGACTGATGGAAATCACGCATGTGTCTCACGCTGACTAGGAACGGCTCTGGATGAACATGGACCACCGATTATAAGCCACAGATTAACCAGGTCAGTGTGGAGTACAGTTTTCCTGCCGCTGTTCCTTTCTACAGTAATAATCCCCTCAGTCTGGATGCGGAGCTACAGGGAAGACACATAGACTGAGCAGCTGGAGTGTGTGGACTGGGATTGAGTATGAATGCCAGTGATTTTGAGCTCCATAAAAAGATATTACATTGGGCCGCACATCTCTAAGCGCTCTGCCAAAATACTAAATTAATACATTTTTAGGGCCCCTGTCAGTCAAAGGCCCTCAAATCATTGTAACCCCCCTATACGGCGCCCCTGCCTGTGGATAAAAGCTACGGAGCCAGAAGGCAACATGGCCACACATCTGCAGCACCTTCACTCTGCTGGGTGAGGGAAGGGTGGAGTAAATCTGTGAGATGTGGGAGTCTCAATCAACGTGCTGGGTACAGATAAAGTCCCGCCCTTCAACAAAAAGAGCCAATCAACTTGCTGGGTACAGATAAAGTCCCGCCCTTCAACAAAAAGAGCCAATCAACGTGCTGGGTACAGATAAAGTCCCACCCTTCAACAAAAAGAGCCAATCAACGTGCTGGGTACAGATAAAGTCCCGCCCTTCAACAAAAAGAGCCAATCAACGTGTTGTGTACGGATAAAGTCCCACCCTTCAACAAAAAGAGCCAATCAACGTGTTGGGTACGGATAAAGTCCCGCCCTTCAACAAAAAGAGCCAATCAACGTGCTGGGTACGGATAAAGTCCCGCCCTTCAACAAAAAAAACAATCAACGTGCTGGGTACAGATAAAGTCCCGCCCTTCAATAAAAAAAGGGCCAATCAACGTGCTGGGTACAGATAAAGTCCCGCCCTTCACCACAAGAGCCAATCAATGTGCTGGGTACGGATAAAGTCCCGTTCTTCAACAAAACGAGCCAATCAACTTGCTGGGAACAGATAAAGTCCCACCCTTCAATAAAAAAGAGCCAATCAACTTGCTGGGTACAAATAAAGTCCCGCCCTTTAACAAAAAGAGCCAATCAACATGCTGGGTACGGATAAAGTCCCGCCCTTCACCTCAAGACCCAATCAATGTGCTGGGTACGGATAAAGTCCCGCCCTTCACCCAAAAAAAGCACAAAAAAATATAGATTTTAAATTAAATTATTTACAGGTTATTGCTGCTATATTGCTTCTCCTTGGCTTTAAAGACAGATATTAGTTTTATTGAGCTGGAAGGTTTATTAAAACAGTGATATTTGGAGATAATTAAATGCATTAAAGAACCTCAAGAATGTACAAGCTGATGGCTACGTTAAAGTAGCCTCCGTAACGAGGTCATTACATTTACATTCATAGCATTTAGCAGACGCTCTTATCCAGAGAATACAGAAGTGGACCAGTGTAGTGTTAGGAGTCTTGCCCAAGGACTCTTATTGGTGTAGCGCATCATAGTCACCCAGACCGGGAATCGAACCCCAGTCTCCCACATGGTGGGGTAGCTCAGTGGCAGGTAGTGGTGCTATCTGTTACTGTAACTCTGAGCTGAGTGTCAGTGGAAGTGGATTAGAGGAATTCAGTTTGGTAAAGGCCATTTCTGTGTGTGTTCAGGCTGCTGAGGTCCGATCAGGATGTAACAGCAGGCATGGAGGCAGGGTGCAGCTGAGTGGTCTTAACTGTTTACATCCATGAAGCCAGTTAGTGGTAGAAACCAGCAAAGCTGGGACACCATTATAAATAAACAACAAACAAACAAGTAAATAAACAAGTAAACAAGAATCTGCACATGAAAATGAGCTTTTTCAAACTATTTTGTATCTAATGATGATTTTTATTTTGTATTAATCAGCTGATTATTGTCTCCAATGATCAATGGATTGTTTTTTTTTTAACTCTTTTAAATTGTATATTTAATTATTTATATATTTTCATTATATATATGTTATATATTATATATATATGATATATTATTATATTATATATTCATATGTATGCGCACATTATGATAACCATAAATGTTCATATAACTGTATCCTTAAAACTGAAGGATATTATATATATATATATATATATATATATATATATATATACCCAAATCTGTCCTAATTATTATATTTATATTTATCCCACATTAATATTCTCTGAATCTCCAGTAAGTGAGCCTGAACACTTCAGGTTTTTTTCCTCCTCCATCACCTTAACCCTACCGCTGCCCTCTGTTCTCCTCACCACGGTAACCGTGTCCCCTCCAGCTGTTTTCACATTCACAGCAGCAGCAGCAGGGTCACACCATTACAGTACACCTCACACTACACTAGCCTCTCACCCCCCACCCCCCTCTCCCACCCCCTCTCTCCCACACACACAGCTGCCCCGCAGCAGCTATATGCACATTTTCCATTTCAGCAGTGGTTTTTCACTACATGGATTAAAGCCTCGGCTTCTTCCAGTGTTTCCGCTGCAGGCAGACCCAGAGAGGGTGATGCACACGCTGCCTCTTAAAAGTTTGCGGACACCTTGACTTCTTATGAACATTATGAACGTTTCCCACAACATGATCCTACAAAAACAACGTCCATGTAGGTTGATTGTTGCAGTCCAAAAACACACGACCACTGGTGGCGCTGTTGAGCAAAAATACACACTCCTAAATACACACTCTTCTTATAAATACACACTCTGCTTCCTATGATGTTTAGTTGTGTAATAAAAGTAGAAGGTAGTAAGATTAGGTTCAGGTGTAGATGAAGGTGCTGGTTAAGGTTTTTATGAGTAAAACAATAAAACAAATGCATTCTTTACAAGTAAAACTATTTTAAAAATTACAATTTTATAAATAAAAAATGGTAAAAAAAAATATAACATTTATGAATAAAACAATTAAAAAGTTTGTTATAAGTAAAACAATTTTAAGTTTTTTTTTTTTTACAAAATAACATTTTTACAAGTAAAACCATTTTAAAAATGACAAGTATAACAAGTAAAAAAAATAAAAATTAAACATTTATAAATAAAACAATTGAAAAATATTTTTTAAAAGTGAAACAATTTTTAAATGAACATTTTTAAATAACAGTGTGAAGTATTTTTAAATAACATTTTTACAAGTAAAAACATTTTTAAAATGACATTTTTATGAGTAAAACAAAAAAAGTATTTTTACAAGTAAAACAATACAAAAAAAACTAATTTATACAAGCAAAACAATAAAAAAAGTATTATTTTTTGAATAAAACAATTTAAAAATAAAAATGTTATAAGTAAAAATATTTAAAATATATTTTTTGTAAGTAAAATAATACAAAAAATATTTTTTTATGAATAAAAATTTTTTTAAATGAAATTTTTATGAGTAGAACAATTGCCCGTATTCTCTCCAGGTAGATAGATGGCGCTAAGGACCCAGTGCTTTCCTCCGAGCATGTCGGCTGGCATATTTAAAAAAGGTGGTGTCTGACTTCACATGTTTCACATGTGGTTGGTGTGGCGCAACAGACAACACCACTACCTGCCACTACTATTGCTGTGCTACAACAATAAGAGTCCTTGGGCAAGACTCCTAACACTACACTGACCCACCTTTGTAATACTGCTTCCAGTACAGTACCAGTACTTTGTAGTACTGCTTCCAGCCAGTCATACCAGTTTCCCCATAATGCTGCTTTAAGGCCATAATTCACTTAAAGGCACTGGTCGGCATTTTTTCATCCAGCCAGTATCCCGGTCCGACTGCCCTTAAGCCACCAGTAAGCCGCTCTGACCTGCAGGACTGGTTCACAGTGCTGTCGCGTGTCCTGGAGCTGTTCAGGTGAATTCTGCAGTTACTCTGATTTAGCTGAAAGTGCTTCTGGCTATGTGTGTAATCTTAACCAGCGTGTTGCTCCAACATCCGACACTTTCTTCTCTTTGCTCTTTCTCTCTTGCTCTCGCGCTCTCTCTCTCTCTCACACATGTGTAAACGCACCTCCAGGCTTCAGCTGTGTGTGTATTTGTCTGTCTCACTGTGTGTGTGTGTGTGTGTGTGTGTGTGTGTGTGTGTGAGTGCTATCACACTCCGGTGCAGTCTACGTATCATTAGCGTGCAAATGTCTTTCAGACCGCTATGAAATGTGTCTCAGTCAGTCAGAGAGAGAGTGTGAGTGTGTGTGTGTGTGTGTGTGTGTCTGTCATGTATTACATAATGATGGTGTGACGGGGTGGTTGCAGACACTGACTCTGTAACAGGGTTGACTCTGGTCGGGACGGGGCGTGGGAGACGGGATAAAAATAGGCCGAGTGTCAGAGCGCTGGGTGCTTACATAATCAAATGAGCCTCAGCTAATGAGGTGGGCACACACACACACACACACACACACACACATGCTCACTCCTCTCCATCCTTCCATCCCTCTCTTCCTCCTCTCTCCACCCCCCACCCCCCCTTCCCACTACACAGACGCTTCATCTGCCTCAGCCAGAGCTCCAGCAGGGTTCTCACTGTCTCTCTATCTCTCTCGCTCTCGCAACCTCTCTCTCTCTCACTCTCCCTCTCGCTTTCCTGGCAGTTGCGCTTTACATTGTGTCAGAATCTCATGATGAATGGGCCAACAGAAACCACTTGGAATAAACTCTTTTTACATTGACCTCCATTGAGAGTTCTCCAGTAAATCTAATCAGCCAATCGTGAGGCAGCAGTGACACTCATAAAATCATGGAGATATGGTCCGGCAGCTTTAGCTAACGCTCATATCCAAAGATGTCAAAAGTATTCACACTCATTCCTCAGGTAGAAGTGAGGGTTTAAAAGACTTCTATAGAAGCTGATGTATCAACTGAAGCTTTTTACTCCAGTAAAAGTGTAAAAGTACTGGTTTCAGAACGACTTCAAGTAGAAAAGTAAAAGTAATGGAAGGAAAACAAAGGCCGAAAGCTTAGGCCTCACCACAGGGGTCTATAGTGCACTACTTTTTTTTTGAGAGGGGCCAGTGCGGGTAATACACATGCTGATATTATATGGACAAAAGTATTGGGACACCTGCTCATTCAATGTTCCTTCTGAATCAAGGCTATTAAAAAAAGAGTGTATCCTGCTTTTGTTGATGGAACTGTCTCTACTGTCCAGGGAATAGCATTGCTGTGAGGATTTGATTGCATTCTGCGACAAGGGCATTAGTGAGGTCAGGATGTTGAATCAGAATTACCATCCCACCTCATCATCCCCAATTAACCTAAGGTAATTGAAAGGAGCACCAACCATCATTCCAGAGAACACAGTGATTCCACTGCTCCACAGCTCAATGCTGGGGGGCTTTATACCCCCTCTTTATACCCCATGTCTCGCATTAGGCATGGAGCCATTGAGTTTGTGTGTATCTGCTCCAGAAAGTCCTATTCTTTTGGCAGTACTTTTCTACAAGGACTAGACAGCAATAGGGTGCAACCTAAATAGCTGAATGCATTCATTAGAAGGGGTGTCCACAAACATTTTAGGTTTTCGGTTTCACAGCTTTTCTGCAGCGTCTGAGTCTGACTGATAGTACTTGAATTAAAGGAGGCCTTTATTCAGTGAAGGTGAATTTTTTACATGCTTGAGGGATGGAGGCCAATAGTAAGCCAGCTGTGTCCTTGTTAGGACAGTATCTTCTCCTCACCTGAGCTTCCACAGCGCAGCCACTGAATAAGCCAATCTTAAACCAATATTACTTTCTATTCATTTTCAGGGTCAGTCATTCCATTTTAAATGTTGTCATTTTTTTGCTGATTTACTTTTTGTTTGGGATCTGCCAGTCAACCCATCGGTTCGTAGCTCCCCCTAGAACTTAACATATCTGCTCCGATACATACGAAGCCAGCCACTGCCTCTTTTCCAACATCGCCAGGCCTCTGACATGCTCTGGGGAAAGCGCCGGGTCCCCAGCTCCACCACACCAGCTGACAGACGCCTGTGCCGGCCAGCATGGCTTAAAAGTGATGAGGGAGAGAGCGCCAACTACCCACCCGGAGAGAGCATGGACAGTTGTGCTCACTCTGATTCTGGATGCTGATGCCAAAGCGGTATGGCTCAGGATTTGGACTTGTGACCCCCGGACCATAGTGGTAGCGCATTAGACTGCTCATCCAATCAGAGCCCCTATTACTCTTCATTGTTTCATATTTGTTTTCTGTTATCTTCTCTCACACTGTTTTCTTTATCTGACACTTTTGTGTGCATAGAAGAGCAGAGCAGAGAGCAGAGAAATGAAAAGAAGATGAGAGAAATGAAGAGAAGAGCAGAGAAATGAAGAGCAGATCAGATAAATGAAAAGAAGATGAGAGAAATGAAGAGAAGATTAGAGAAATGAAGAGCAGATCAGATAAACGAAAGGAAGATGAGAGAAATGAAGAGAAGAGCAGAGAAATGAAGAGAAAATAAATAAACAGAGAAATGAAGAGAAAATAAATAAAGAGCAGATCAGAGAAATGAAATGAAGATTAGAGAAATGAAGAGCAGATCAGAGAAATGAAAAGAAGATGAGAGAAATGAAGAGCAGATCAGATAAACGAAAAGAAGATGAGAGAAATGAAGAGCAGATCAGATAAACGAAAGGAAGATGAGAGAAATAAAGAGAAGAGCAGATAAATGAAGAGCAGATCAGATAAATGAAAAGAAGATGAGAGAAATGAAGAGAAGATTAGAGAAATGAAGAGCAGATCAGATAAACGAAAGGAAGATGAGAGAAATGAAGAGAAGAGCAGAGAAATGAAGAGAAAATAAATAAAGAGCAGATCAGAGAAATGAAATGAAGAGCAGAGAAATGAAGAGCAGATAAATCAAGAGAAGAGTGTGGTAGCCCATTAGACTGTTCATCCAATCAGAGCCCCTATTACTCTTCCTTTTTTCATATTTGTTTTCTGTTATCTTCTCTCACGCTGTTTTCTTTATCTGACTGAGCTTTTATGCATTTTTTTATTTTTGCCTCTCTCTTTCTCTCTCTCTCTCTCTCTCTCTCTCTCTCTCTCTCGCTCTCTCGCTCTCTCTGAGATTCAGATGTAAATCTCTTCATTGGCATCAATTATAATTAACAACTAACTGTTGCCAAGCAATGAATGATTAATATTACAAAATAAATAAATAGATAATCACACACACACACAGACACACACACACAGACACACACACACAGACACACACACACACACACACACACACACACATCATGAGTCTGATTTGGAGCTCTACTATAGCTCTATATCTATGTTTATAGGATGTTAGACATGTGTGTTATTTCCTAAAACCACCTGTTATCTGCTACCTGTCCACCTGTTTGTGTTCAAGGTGTGTGTGTGTGGGGGGGGGGGGGGGTTGGGGGGTCCTCCCCATGTATGATGATGTGTGTTTTATTATCCAGCAAACTCAATGTTTTCATTTAATTTTCCCCAGAGCACATGGCAGCCTGCCAAACCCCAATCCCAATTCTGTTCTCATAAATTCACATCTCTTTTTTTCCCGTCATGTTTCTACATTTCTCTGCTCTGCTCTTCATTTCTCTGCTCTGCTCTTCATTTCTCTGATCTTCTCTTTATTTCTTTGATCTTCATTTCTCTGTTCTTCTGCTTTTCATTTCTCTGTTCTTCTCTTAATTACTCTGATCTTCTCTTAATTTCTTTGCTCTTTATTTCTCCACTCTTCTCTTCATTACTCTGATCTTCTGTTCATTTCTCTGTTCTTCATTTCTCTGCTCTTCATTACTCTGATCTTTTCATTTCTCTGATCTTTATCTGCTCTTCCCTTCATGTCTCTGATCTTTATTTATCTGCCCTTCTATTCATTTCTCTGGTCTTCATTTCTCCACTCTTCTCTTCATTACTCTGATCTTCTGTTCATTTCTCTGTTCTTCATTTCTCTGATCTTCTTTTCATTTCTCTGATCTTTATCTGCTCTTCCCTTCATTTCTCTGATCTTTATTTATCTGCCCTTCTATTCATTTCTCTGGTCTTCATTTCTCTGCTTCACTGCTCCAACTGCTACCACTACTGTCACTGCTCCAACTGCTATCACTACTGTCACTGCTCCAACCGCTATCACTACTGTCACTGCTCCAACCGCTATCACTACTGTCACTGCTCCAACCGCTATCACTACTGTCACTGCTCCAACTGCTATCACTACTGTCACTGCTCCAACTGCTATCACTACTGTCACTGCTCCAACCGCTATCACTACTGTCACTGCTCCAACCGCTATCACTACTGTCACTGCTCCAACCGCTATCACTACTGTCACTGCTCCAACCGCTATCACTACAGTCACTGCTCCAACCTCTATCACTACAGTCACTGCTCCAACCTCTATCACTACTGTCACTGCTCCAACCGCTATCACTACTGTCACTGCTCCAACCGCTATCACTACTGTCACTGCTCCAACCGCTATCACTACTGTCACTGCTCCAACCGCTATCACTACTGTCAAGTCAAGTCAAGTCAAATTTATTTGTATAGCGCTTTTTACAACTGTTGTCGTCACAAAGCAGCTTTACATAATTATTACTTAATAAAGAACAGAGACAGAGAAGAAAGAAGAAATAACATGAAGCGTCAAAGACCCCCGTGAGCAAGCCAACGGCGACAGTGGCAAGGAAAAACTCCCTCAGAGCTGGAGGAAGAAACCTTGGGAGGAACCAAGACTCACAAGGGGGACCCATCCTCCTCTGGCCAGACTGTTTTAAACATTAATGATAAAAATTACCAAACCAGATACAACAGAAAGTTAATAGTTGTGATATTAATAGTGTCAGACAGGCACGAGTCCATCTAGGTTTCAGCACGGCCACCAAACAGGCAGCAGCGGCTGGCGGGTGAGCCATGGGTGGTGGCGGGTTGGGGGGGACCCGCTGGCTGGACTGGTAGGTGGCAGCTGGTTAGATGCAGGTAGAGGGGACCTCAGCGGGCAATCTTCCTGCAGATCGGGCTGGGTGGCCATTTACTCGGGGAAGGTAAAGAGAGAGAAGTTAGTTCTAAGAGGAATTTTATGGAGTGCAGAGAATGTTGATCATCAGCATCTGGGTATGTCTGATGACTCCGGCAGGTCTGATTATCACAGCATAATTAAAAGGAGAGAGCCAGAAGGTAACACGGACACGGGCGTACCCTGAGAACACCAGCATCTATCTGCTCCACCGTCAACAAACCTGAGTGATCGCGTGTAAGCAGCGAGACGACAGCTCCAGCATCTCAGAGTACTACAATTCCCTGGGTCCGCGAACCCCTGGACCTGCAGCCCTTATCTAAGAAACATTAATTACCAAAAGCTAAACTAAACATATAAGTTTTCAGTTTAGATTTAAAGATTGAGACTGTGTCTGAGTCCCGAACATTATCTGGAAGGTTATTCCAGAGCTGGGGGGCTTTATAGGAAAAGGCTCTTCCCCCTGCTGAGGTTTTCAGAATTTTGGGAACGCGTAAGAGGCCAGCACCCTGAGATCTAAGTAGTCTTGATGGTTCGTAATATACTATAAGATCCTGCAGGTACTCAGGAGCGAGGCCATGTAGGGCTTTATATGTTAATAAAAGAATTTTGTATTCAATACGGAATTTAACTGGGAGCCAATGAAGTGCTGATAGAACTGGACTGATATGGTCAAATTTTCTAGTTTTAGTAAGGACCCTGGCTGCAGCATTTTGCACCAGCTGAAGTTTATTGAGGTTCCTGCTGGAACAACCTGACAGTAACGCATTACAGTAATCTAGCCTTGAGGTAATAAAAGCATGTACTAGCTTTTCTGCGTCTTGTAGTGATAAGGAGTTTCTTAGTTTGGAGATGTTCCTAAGCTGCATAAAGGCTGTTCTACTAATATTAGCTATATGTTGCTCAAATGATAAATCTGAGTCGAATGTGACGCCAAGATTTTTAGCTGCTAAACCAGGAATGATGGGAGAATCTGCCAAGTCTAACATTAAGTCTGATAGTTTATTTCTAGAGTCTTTTGGACCTAAAAGGAGAACTTCGGTTTTGTCACTGTTAAGGAGAAGGAAGTTATGTGACATCCAGAGTTTTATATCCTTTACACAGTCCTCCATTTTCTGTAGTCTAAATTTATCGTCAGATTTGGCTGATATATAGAGCTGTGTGTCATCTGCATAGAAGTGGAAATTAATGCCATGTCTGCTTATAACTGAGCCCAGTGGTAACATGTATAATGTAAATAATAGTGGTCCTAAAATTGAGCCTTGCGGAACTCCATATCTTACTTCTGTGTAGTTTGAAGATAAATCATTTATCTTTACAAATTGGAAGCGTCCCGTTAGATATGATTGGAACCATGATAGGGCTGTCCCTGTGATTCCAACCATTTTCTCTAATCTTTCTAGTAATATAGAATGATCTATTGTATCAAAGGCTGCACTAAGGTCTAGTAGGACTAATAAAGATACGTAGCCTTGATCAGAGGCAAGAAGGAGATCATTCGTAATCTTCACTAGGGCTGTCTCTGTGCTGTGATTGAGTCTAAATCCAGACTGGAATTTCTCATACATGTCATTTTTACTCAGGTATAAGCAGAGTTGTTGGGCCACAGCTTTTTCTAATATCTTAGATACGAATGTTAAGTTTGAGATGGGTCTATAATTAGATAATACGCTAGGATCAAGATTTGGTTTTTTGATTAAAGGTTTTATAACTGCTATTTTAAGGGTTTGGGGTACATGCCCAAGGCTAAGGGATGAATTTACAATTGTTAAAAGAGGTCCGATTATAATTGGGAGAATTTCTTTTAGCAATTTAGAGGGAATCGGGTCGAGTGTACATGTTGTACAATTAGCTGAGGATATAATTTTTTCTAGTTCTGGCTGTGGAAGTGGGTAGAAGGCTTCCAGCCTTTGTTCTACAACTAAGTTTTGTTCTAAAGCAACTACATCGGGTGACGGCCATGTTTGATTTAATAAGCAGGGTTGGATTTGTTGTCACTGCTCCAACCTCTATCACTACTGTCACTGCTCCAACCGCTATCACTACTGTCACTGCTCCAACCGCTATCACTACTGTCACTGCTCCAACCGCTACCACTACTGTCACTGCTCCAACCGCTATCACTACTGTCACTGCTCCAACCGCTATCACTACTGTCACTGCTCCAACCGCTATCACTACAGTCACTGCTCCAACCTCTATCACTACAGTCACTGCTCCAACCTCTATCACTACTGTCACTGCTCCAACAGCTACCACTACTGTCACTGCTCCAACCGCTATCACTACTGTCACTGCTCCAACTGCTATCACTACTGTCACTGCTCCAACAGCTATCACTACTGTCACTGCTCCAACCGCTATCACTACTGTCACTGCTCCAACAGCTATCACTACTGTCACTGCTCCAACCGCTATCACTACTGTCACTGCTCCAACCGCTACCACTACTGTCACTGCTCCAACCGCTATCACTACAGTCACTGCTCCAACCTCTATCACTACAGTCACTGCTCCAACCTCTATCACTACTGTCACTGCTCCAACAGCTACCACTACTGTCACTGCTCCAACAGCTATCACTACTGTCACTGCTCCAACCGCTATCACTACTGTCACTGCTCCAACAGCTATCACTACTGTCACTGCTCCAACCTCTATCACTACTGTCACTGCTCCAACCGCTACCACTACTGTCACTGCTCCAACCGCTATCACTACTGTCACTGCTCCAACCGCTATCACTACTGTCACTGCTCCAACCGCTACCACTACTGTCACTGCTCCAACCGCTATCGCTACTGTCACTGCTCCAACCTCTATCACTACTGTCACTGCTCCAACCGCTACCACTACTGTCACTGCTCCAACCGCTATCACTACTGTCACTACTCCAACCTCTATCACTACTGTCACTGCTCCAACCGCTATCACTACTGTCACTGCTCCAACCTCTATCACTACTGTCACTGCTCCAACCTCTATCACTACTGTCACTGCTCCAACAGCTACCACTACTGTCACTGCTCCAACCGCTATCACTACTGTCACTGCTCCAACCTCTATCACTACTGTCACTGCCCCAACAGCTATCACTACTGTCACAGCTCCAACCGCTACCACTACTGTCACTGCTCCAACAGCTATCACTACTGTCACTGCTCCAACCGCTACCACTACTGTCACTGCTCCAACAGCTATCACTACTGTCACTGCTCCAACCTCTATCACTACTGTCACTGCTCCAACAGCTATCACTACTGTCACTGCTCCAACCGCTATCACTACTGTCACTGGTCCAACCTCTATCACTACTGTCACTGCTCCAACCGCTACTCCTACTGTCACTGCTCCAACCTCTACGACTACTGTCACTGCTCCAACCGCTACCACTACTGTCACTGCTCCAACCGCTATCGCTACTGTCACTGCTCCAACCTCTATCACTACAGTCACTGCTCCAACCTCTATCACTACTGTCACTGCTCCAACAGCTATCACTACTGTCACTGCTCCAACCGCTATCGCTACTGTCACTGCTCCAACCTCTATCACTACTGTCACTGCTCCAACCGCTATCACTACTGTCACTGCTCCAACCGC
>NC_132881.1:45106770-45209270 GCF_030463535.1 Salminus brasiliensis
TGATGGTGTGACGCTGATGGAAGCAGCAGGATGAATTCTGAAGAGTATAGAGCTCTACTTTCTGCTGAGATTCAGGCAGGTGCTGTGGAGGGAGGGTGTTTAATAATACTAATGGAAGGAATCCTGGTGTTGTTGGTGATGCTCATTGGTTCTAGACTTCAGGCAGTCATTGACTGCAAATGATATGAATCCAAGTATTAAAAATAATAATCCTTATATTTAGAATTGTTAGCTTGACCAATTACTTTCAAACCTGTAAAACTATCAGTGCAGTTAATTCATTCATTCAGTTAAACCAGAAAGTCTTCATTTCAAATCCACTGAGGTAATATTAGCAGAAAAGTGACCATAAATGTCACTGTCCAAATACTTATTGTGTGCTGTCAACGTTAACGCATTAATGCACACAATTCATCTACAAACATTTATTCGTTAACCTTTTTTCAACACTAATTCATCATCTTTCCAAGTTTGGCCTCAGGTCTCTCTCTCTCTCTCTCTTTACAGAGGCTGGTGATGAATTAGAGGTTTTATTTAGCGATGTGAACACAGCGTCGCTACTGTTGAGCTCAGAGGGTAGATTAGACTTAGAGTTTTATGCTGAAATATGGTTTAAATCTTAGAACTAACTCATTTTCTTCACACACACACACACACACACACACACCGCTGCTTCACTCTTACCTCTTAGTCTAATTCAGCCCTGTGGCTGATCGTCCATTTATCTCTTAGAAAGTTGGTGAAGTATTTTCTCTATTAAAGCTTCTGTGTCTGATCTTCGTCGTGTTCCAGGCTAAAGTTCTCTAAACTACACTACATTTAGTACACTATACACTATATCTAAACTACACAACTTACTTACTTAATATATGTAATAAATGTAATATATACTACATTATTTACTACACCAATAAATTAGATGACGTGCCAGCTAGCATTTCATTTCATCACACTACAGAATTTTTTATGATTAATGACATTAAACATTTCAAAGATCATATATATATATATATATATATATATATATATATATTTGGCAGTCATTGTATTTCAGGCATTTCATTAAACAGAGCTGAGTTAGCTGAATCTACAGACTGAATGGCATAAAGTCCCAACAGCAATGTGAAAGGCTAGTGGAGAGCCAGCCAAGACATGAGAGCTGTGATTGGCAGTCAGGGTTATTTCACCATAGTGATTTCTGAACGCTCTCAAAGTTCAGATATTAGTACTGTATTTAAATCTGAATAATAGCTTCTTTGCATTATAATTATTATAATCATTTATTTGCATTATTTGACCGGTCGTTTTTAAGCAGTTGTAATTTCTGCAAATAAATAGATGCTCTAAATAGTAATATTTGGAATTTAGTTAAAAAGTCCAGGGATTATGAGATACAACGGAAGTGTTTTGTGTTTTGCCATTTTTTCTAAACACATTGTCTAGAAGTAGACAATATATGAATATATGAGGAAGAAAAAATCCACCACACAGTCTGTAGTTGTTATCGGATTTATTGGAATCCCTTGATATTTCTGCAAACACAGTTATGGCAAGATCTGCATCAAGATATACAGTTTAGAGGAACTAGTTGCATCTGTCTTTTGCTCATGTTGAATATTTCAGTGGAGAAGTTGCTAACAAGTATTGTACAAAGCATTGGATTAAAAAGTCCTTTAGAAAAGAAAATGTAGAATTTGAACAGGAAATGAGCTTCTTCATAAAGAGATATGGCTTTGCCTCTTTAAGCTGGAGTCGTTATCACAAACGCTTTGCCAGCTTTTGTTTTATTTTTATATTTTTTTCCAAAAAAAACAAAACAAACAAAAAAAAAAGTCAACGTCTGAAACATCTGACAGCACGGGACAAAAATAATGTTTTTTTATTTTTTAAATTTTTTTAAACATCCTTCATTAAGAGTCTAGCGCAGATACATCCGCTGTTGCTTTTCCACATTGAAGCTGCTTTTACTGGTGTTTGAAGGTGTTGGTCTCTCTGACCGCGCTTTGCCCTTACTTTGCAGAAAAACAAACAAACAAACAAAAAAAGAGATGCTGCTGGGTGAAAATGCTTTTATACAAATGCATAGTATTATTATCATAGATATCAAAAAAATGTACAAAACAGTTAAGCGCTACCTCTGTGCAAGACTAGATCTTCAAGTTTAGTATGAAACTGAGAATGTTTCCCATGATTCCTGGTTCAGTCAGCGTCTCCCAGTGGTTCCGAGACCCAAACGGTGAACGTATCGTCTTCAGCACCACAGCTGGGGTTGGCAAGCATTCATGCTCCGCCTACAAATGGGATCTTTCTTGGCTACTGTTGCTAGGTTTGACAAGCTTTGCAGAACGCTGCTAAAAAGCCCATAAAAGCTGTAGAGGAACTGTAGCTCACAACTCCTTAGATCGCCTATGGTCCAGATGTTCTCTGAGATATCCGAGTACAGATCTGATCAAACAATTAATCTAAACGTCCAATAATTTATGACTTGTGTTACATAAAGAATCTCGTTTCTGGAATAGAGCCTTTTTATAAGTATTTGAAGGCCTTTTAATTTTATTTATTTATTTATCCATCTATCCACCCCCCCCCCCATGTCTCTTTACACTATATAATAGTAAAAAAAGAAAAAAAGAAAAAGGTCTACAGTTATATAAAACAACAGTGGAACAATTTCTGGTTCTATGAAGAACCTTGTTAATGCTTATTTAATCCTCCTGTTATGTTCAACTCTAAGGAACAGCAATAATCTTCCCAGGTCAAACTGACCCATGTTGAGCCAGGTTTACCAATCTAAAAATAGTTCAACTCAATTAATCAATTAATATAAATATAATTAATTAAATTTGACACAATTTTCCAAATCCTCTAAATCCTCTTCTTTGGTCTACTTGTGGTTTATGTGTGTTTACCATTTGAAGCCTCTGCTGTCACCAATGGGTCACACTGACCGGAATGTGTGTGTAATATATAATACATTTTATATATATTGTATGTGTTTAATATATAAATATAATAGCAAAGATAACATAAACACATTAAATTCATTTTCAGTCATTTTCATAGAAGTCCTACATGTTCATTTCCTGAACCGCTTTGAAGTGGTCAATTTGACCCACAACATAACAGGAGGGTTATACTGTAGAACTATTTATAACAATAACAAATACAGTCTTTTTTGCATTTTTACATAAGTGACATAAGTGATCACATGGAAATACAAATTGTAAAAGGTTCACAAATGTTCTAGTGGTACTGAGAATTCTTCTAGTATTGCCAAAAAGAAAACTCTAGAGCATCTAATGGGTAATCGGGTTGCTTGTAAGCCATTCAAATGGTGAGCTGCCACTGTTCTACACATAAAGCCATGGCCTTTACTACTATGTTCATTCACCTCTCTAGACCAATCAGAACGTCTAATTCAACAGAAGCTCAGAACTAGGATGACATTTAGGGCAACGTTCCTGCAAAGCTTGTCTAACCTGTCCAACCTGGCAACAGTTGCGAAGACGGCTTATATGGTAGGCGGAGCGCAGGCAGGTCAGTTCAGCTCAGCTTTTCTTAAAATGACTCACTTTTCCTTCTCACATCAGAACCGCCCACCCCACACCGGGCTGGGTTAGGGATGCAGCTAGGTAGTGTCCCCCCCACCCCACCTTCCCTCAGTGTCAACAGCGCTGCCGGGTTTCTGCACGGCCCATAACCTCGTTCCTCCCAGCCAAGGAAGAATGGAGTGTACGGCTGAAGTCTGCGGGAGAATCCTGGTTCAGCGCTGGATTACGGAGTGATTTACGTACGGTGGCCGGCGTTACGCAGGGTGTGGCGGCGTTTGGCAAATGCAACTACATTTACTGTAACTTACTGTAGCTTCTACCTTCTACCGTCTACCTTCCTCAGCGTTAGTTGCGTCAAGGTGAAGCAAGGGGGAAGTATGGGACGGGGGACGGGGGCGAGGGCATTCAAACACAGAACAGTTAAAATAATAATAAAAATAATAATAATAATAATTCACATTAGTGTGGAGCAAAAAAAAAAAGACAAAATTTGAACTGTAGTGAATCTAACATTCAGATATTATCTCACACAATGTACATTCGTATCTCATTCTCGTTGGGCCTTCCGGTAGGGCTTTTTTCTGTACTCAGGGACACGACAAGCGATTCGAAATGGACTGAGAGTCACATAAACACAATTTTTTTTTCGTTCTTTTTTTAAGTCTTTGTCTTCTCAACACCCATCAACGCATGGTAGAAATGTTCTATACAACGCAACATAATAACTCACCCATTTATTTACAATAGATACTGTAAAATGGTAACTCACGTGAGATAAAAAGGCACAGTTTCCCTTCTTAAATACACTGTAAACATCTTCGTCGAAAAGCATGCATAAACGTTTCACTTTACAAAAGGTCTCATATACTCTTTGTAGACAAAGTACTAATATATATAGATATATATAGTTTTTGTTTTCCAGCAAAATAGAATTCTCTCAAAAATACTTTCCCATACATCCTATGAACCTTTAGAACATTTATTCTCATTTACATATATATATATATATATATATATAAAAAAATGGGGGAAAGCGAAAACCTAAAGAAAACAAAAACAACAAAAAAAGACAAAAAATAAAATAAAATATATATATTTATATATAGCGTGAACAGCTTATTCTTTTTTTTCAGGTCCTTCACGAACTTCCATCACAGAGCAGTGTGTACAGACAAGGTGACCGTGAAACAGGACTGGTTGGGTCTTAAGAACCATCTTCTGGTCTACACCACTACTGTATACTCTATATTCTCCGATTTGTACACCACATCTACCACGACCACCTACTGTAAACCCAACAACGCAACACACACCCACACACACACACATACTGGTACACACACAGGCTGATAACAAAAGTGCCAAAATTCAACCTAAACCCACCCAAAGCTCCCCACTCCCCCTCCGTGCCCCCAATCCCCAGACCCTAATGCCAGAGAGCATGTTGAGTGCCCTCTTCAAAGCCCATGACCGGAGGGAAGGAGAGCGGATGGGGAAAAAATAAAAAATAAAAAGCAAAAAATAAAAAATACACTTGCCGTCTCCTTCAGTGAACAGAGCATTACTCAACCAGCTGCATCTCTCTCTCTTTCTGTCTCTCTCTTACTCGCTCACTCACTCATATCAGTAGCATATTAGGATCGCCTGTAAATGCACCACACTCAAATCCTGTAACAGCGGTCCGAAGCGTCCTTTCCTTACTTATTTGTTTGTTTGTTTGTTTGTTTTTCCTAAAAACTTCTCTGGGGAAATCCTGAGAAGTTCGAAACGCAACCGCGTCCCCAAATGGGACGGGAACTGGCGGGATGCGAACCGACGTCCTCTGTACAGCGACTGTGTACAATATAAACGACTACAAGCGACAGTTACTTCTGCGAGCGCTCATGTATTATACTTCTTGTAAGCTGAAAAAAAACACAGCCGGCTACTGCAGATTTAGTTTGTTTGTTTGTTTATTTTTAGTGTTATTGTTGTTATTGTTTACCATAAGAAAGCTGGATGTGTCTGAAAAGCCGATAAGGAGCTCTTATTCACCATAC
Organism: Salminus brasiliensis; assembly: GCF_030463535.1. Lineage (NCBI taxonomy): Eukaryota > Metazoa > Chordata > Actinopteri > Characiformes > Bryconidae > Salminus > Salminus brasiliensis. Next base: position 45,112,361 of record NC_132881.1, read on the forward strand.
CTAACTGTACATGTGCGGCTACTGATTTTACACCTAGTTTTTAGTTGTTAAGAAAAAAGAAGCACCATGTTCGAGCCAATGAGACTGGCTCTAAAAGACGTCATTACACACTCATAGAAAATGCTTTATTATATTTATATATATATATATATATATATATATATATATATATATATATATATATATATATGTATATATATAATATTTTGTTTTTAAAACTGTAAATTAGTGATTTTTTTGAACTGTTACAAGGGAGCTGGTTTAGTCACTGTGTGTGTACATACGCTTAGCTAGTACAGTTCTCACCCTTAACTTAATGCTGCAAATACAGCATGTTAGCCTAGCCCGGCTAAATCTTCTGCATCGCTCAATTCGCGGCCCAGTCTTGTGGGCCGACACATACATATCCCCTTCCGATTGGTCCCTAGAAACTGGTGGGTGGGGCTTAAGTCAGCCGACATGATGCTTCAGTGCTCTGATTGGTTAGGCAAGACTTCACTATGAACTTACAATTAACGTTGCTATGCTTTGCTATGAGGCCGCTCTCATTTTGCTGCTCAGACTGTGAGAAAAGCAGTCTCAGGCAAATCTATGGACAGTAGAGGGGCTCAGGACAAGGTGAGGGTCCAAGTGAAGAGCACTGGTGCATGATTAGCTGATGGACCTGATAAGCTTTTTGCATGACTTATCATGAGGCAAATACACTGATGTTGGAAAAGGGACCATGAAAAGCCCATCACTGGAACTGTGGTTAATAGGGCTGCACAATATAGCGCTTGTTAATCGTCATTGTGAAGAGCTTGCTGCCAAGATTTATAGGTACAGACTCAGCACAGTGCTCTCAGTCAGCCCTAACATTAAAATCAATCTTGACCCATCGCGACATGGACTACACAAGACCTCTGAAGGTGTCCTGTGGTCTCTGGCACCACAGTGTCAGCTGTAAGATCTGAGATAGGGCCTCTTATAGGGCCTCTGTAGATTGCATTAGTGAGCCTCAGGTGCTCATGACTCTGTCCTCAGTTCGGCTGTCCTTTCACTGGCTGTTCACTGGCTGCCTACTATGTAGATCCCACCCCTTGACAGGTGCCACTGTGCACAGTGCTGGCAGTGGTGGCTCTGTGGTTAGAGCGCTGGGCTGTTGATCACAAGGTTGTGGGTTTGATGCCTGGGTCCCCTAAGCTGCCACTGTAATCAGATCATTAGGAGTTATTCTCTTCATTTGTCCGTGGTTTTAATGTTCTGGCTCTGATTTACATTTACATTTATGGTATTTAGCTGACACTCTTATCCAGAGCGACTTCCAAGGTAACTCATATTACAGAGGTGGGCCAATGTAGTGTTAGAAGACTCTTATTGGTGTAGCGCAGCATAGTCACCCAGACTGGGAATCGAACCCCAGTCTCCCATGTGGTGTGATAGCTCACTGGAAGGTAGTGGTGTTATCTGTTGCGCCACACCAACCACACCAACCAATTGATGTATAAACGTCTTCAATATTTTTAATAAACTTTTTTAGTAAATTCAATGGCAGCATATAGAACCATGACTGTTATAATACTTAAATGGTTCTTCTCTATGAGAGAGAACATCCTGTAATGGTTCTAGATAGCTTTAAGTAGCATAGAAAAGGGTTCCGCTGTGTGAAAATCTGATTTCAGCTCAATATATTGAAACCTTTTTGTGGTGAGTGTAGTGCAGAAGACGATGAGGCTTTTTACCAATGAGAGTATTTTTACTGTGTAATTTTACTGACCAATCACAGCTCTAGACCTTAAAGAACTAAAGGTACCTCAGTCAAAAGTAATGCAGGCCGATCTTCAACCCCTTAGACCCTGTATGCCCATACTTTGACCCTCTCATTACTACATTACTGCCATAATTAACATTATTACTAATTCATAGGCCCTAGAATAGAGCCCTGTGGGTTGCCACAGGATATTCTAAACCAAGGATTCTGTATTAGGAAAAGCAGCAGATTAATAAAGCAGGGGCTCAAGTGGTTAAACATTATTATTGGTTTAGAGCATTTTTACGTCGCTATATTTAACAATATAATCGCACTAGCATCATTTTGCCCATATTGTGCAGCCCTAAAAAAAAAAGGGGGGGGGGGGTAAATGATGTTTCTAAATTTCTATTAATTCTTACAACTCAAGTTCCATTAGTTACTGTCCGCAACCTTATAAGACCCTAAATCTATTAAGATCCTTCAAAAAAAGGCCATCGAGGGAGCCTCACATTACCTTAAACTGTACACTGACTGTCATGCATACCTCAAGCCCTTCAACACTCTTCTGATCATATTTGCTTATTTGAGTCCCGAACCATTTTCTGACAGAGACGCCTTGGAGACATTTTCATCACACCCCTCATTTGAACTCGAAAAGGGACCCAAACGTCTGTCATACCACCTCTCACTTACGATGTTCACTGACTACAAAAGAGTCTCATTTTCTGAAATGAGAATGTGTTCATGTTTTGCATATCAGTGTTAGGTTTGATTGTTCTTCCTTTGAAACGATAGTCAGAAATAGTGCGTGTTTGCTTTGTGTTTTTAATACACACCAATTAGACACACTATTCAGATTTTAGGTAGTGTAGCCCTTGGAAAATGTCCTCTCTTACCTCTTCTTTGTCCAAAAAAAAAAAAAGAAAATCCGGTAATGAAAGTAGTATGATTGCTACGGAAATACAATATAAACAAGAAGTGGTTTTGTTTTTTTGTGTGTTTTTTTTTTTTAATTGCATTTTCTTTCTCTCTCTGTTCTCTCAAAGAATGTGGACGTGTTGTGTCCAGATCAGTTAAGTAACAGAAATGCCTCAGTAATTAACTGCAGATTGTATGTATTCAGAGGCAAGGACATTACCGTGTCTCTATCTCTTTCTTTCGTTCAGTGTGTGTGTGTGTGTGTGTGTGTGTGTGTCTTTTTAGTGAGATTTAGTATTATTTATACACTTGTACCTGTGCACTATAGCTTTACCAAAGAAACGTATGGCTTCATATCCATAGAAGGAACATAGTCAGCATTGTCTTTGGGGGCGAGGAGATGTGAGCTAAAGTCCTCCTCGACTGGCTGGCTACAGACAACACTACCCTCTGCCTTCTCTCCCTCTGCGCGTGGTTTACAATGGCATAAATCCCTCTGACTGTGTGCATAGCGGGCGAGCTGGACGTCCTGGGCTTCTCTCTCTCTCTGAGGGCTCTGATGTCCTCGCTTCTCCTCTTCCCTCTTTTTTCTCTTTCATCCCCCGTTTCCTTTCTTCTTCTCATCCGCTGCCAGTCACTTCTTGTGAAAGTAAATGATGTGCGTCAGGCCCGACTCCACCTTTGGTATCTGGTCGCTGATGATTTCCACCAGCATCTCGGGGAACTCCACCTTCAGAGCCTGCGACTCGCGGAAGGTGTAGAAGCAGAAGTCCAGGAGGCTCCCCACCAGCTGCCCAGGATGGAGGAATCAGAAGAGAGGCTGGTTAAGTAAATTCACTTGGAAAACAAAAATATACACTACATGGACAAAAGTATTGGGACACCTGCTGATTCATTGTTTCTTCTGAAAGAGTTGATCTTGCTGGAGTAACTTTACTTCTTTACTCTCCAGGAAATATGGATTTCTACTAGATTCTGTAGGAGCACTGCTGTGAGGATTTGATTGCATTCAGCAAAAAGAGCATTAGTGAGGACAGTATGTTGTAAGAATGATCATCATCCCATCTCATCATCCCCAACTAACCTACTCCTAAATCCTAAAAGTATTGGATGGAGCACCACCATCCATCATTCTGGAGAACACAGTTCTTCCAGTGCTCCACAGCTTAATGCTGCTAGGGGGGCGTTATACCCCTCTAGCCCACGCCTGGCGTTAGTCAACATGGTGCCAGTAGGTTTAATAGATATACCTGCTCCAGAAAGTCCTATTCTATTGGCAGTACTTTACGTCTTCAGGGTCTAGACAAGCTGTGTGTTTACAACATCTGTGTTAGCAACATGTGCAACTTTCAGTATGCAGCTGAATGCATTTATTAGAAGGGGTGTCCACAAACATTTGGACATGTAGATTAACAAAGAAGCCTTGCTACTGCTAAGACTGCCCAAGGGATCCAAGACTAGCCTAGCTTTGGTTTCTGGAACCTGGTTGGCTTGGTTCAAACCAACAATGCTAACATGGCTAACGGATACAAGCTAGTGTCGAGCTCCTGAAATCTGGCTCATCTGGCAAAACTTAGTCTCAGCAGAACAAGATCTCTAGAAGAACAAAATAGAAGAAAACACAGGAACTTTAATCTCTAAAAATAATTGTCATGACTGTCGGGTCAATAAGAGAATGACCAGTGAAGCCGATTCCAGAACTGGCTTTGTCTGCTTACATCATGCATGGCGTCCAGTAGCTTGGTGAGCTGGAAGAAACGCTGCCATGTCTGGCCCGAGTTGTTGGTGGCCTTGCCCACTGAACGCCGCAGCTCCTTGATGTAGTTCACCCTCATCTCCTCAAACGCTGCCTGGTTCTTCAGACCATCTTTGGGCACTGTAAAACAGCAAACGGCCACTTCGGTTAGGACACTTGCAAACATCTCAGAAGTGACCGTAAGGTCCAAACCTCAGGAGAAGGTCAAGCCTGGTGACTGACTGCTGCTATCACAATGAGCCCTGTCTTTAGTGTTCAGATAGTGATCTGGAATTCGGTGACTTTGCGCTGTTCACAGTGGCTCTGGTTTAGAGCATGTTTACTCAAATCCAAACTGTTTATCTTACTTTTCTTTCTTTTCATAATTCTTTAAACAGTCCTCAAGTGCCTGATTGGGAAATGCCTGGCTTTAGACTTTCTGGACTCACAAGCTGAAATCTGTTTGACTAAATTAAGATGAAGTGAGACACTGGCCTGTAGGACACTCCCTGGAGAACAATGCCTATTCACTGTAAAGCTGAACCACATCTGAGCGTGAGTTTGTACAGAATGCCTACATTTACACACGGCTAGGAGCAATGAACTGGAATAGCACTCTCAGCATTTTAATAAGATCTGGCAAAAATAGCGATAAAATAGTACAAAAGCAGTAAAATACAGAAAATTTAATTAAATCAATTCTACTTTTCAATCAAATTAATCTAGTTGTTGTGATATATAATGATAAATAATCATATCAAAGTTCATTTGTAACAGACAGTCAAACACTGTGCTGCGTGTAGTGAAATGCTTTGAAAACTGTCGTGGCACATGAAACAATGGACGAGATAAAAGATAGGATGCATAAAATCTAAAGATCAAAAGCAAAATTAAACACATAAAATCAATGGAAAATAGAAAGTGCATAATGGCACATTAATAATATTTTATTATTATTATTATTAATTATTATCAGGCTGCAGAACTCCCAATTCCTGGTAAAATGGCTAAAATGGCAATGATCGTTATAGCTAACATACAGTTCGTACAACTTTGAGTTGTTAAATACACAACATAAAAAAAATCTTAAATAAATAATATATGCTATGGTACACATATATGCTATATATATATATATACACACACACACACACACATACATACATTATATATATATATATATATATATGAAGGGAGGGGGTGCCATGTGTCCATCTGGAGAGAGCACAGCCAATTGTGCTCTATCAGACTCTGGCTGCTGATGGCAAAGCAGCATGCCTCGAGACCCATTGCTTGCGACCTCTCGGGCCCTATTGGCAGCACATTAGACCACAAACTGGCAATTTAAACCATTAATGTAAAAAGATCTTATACCAAGTCATTATGGAGCATTCCTATTGGCCAATTCATCATGAAATTCTGACACAATGTACAGAACAATTGACATGTCTAAAACAATAAAAAAGGAAAAAAAGGAAATCCAAGGTTTTTGCATGGCAGCAATGATATAGTAACATTATAACGTTTTCCTGATGCTTTTGTACAGGGAGAGGTGGGACAGCTAAGCAACGGTTGCTTCAGGAAGGATGGGGTGATCCAAACTTGGTCTGTAGAGGACAAGTGTGCTCATGGACCAGTGCCAATCACAAATGACATTCAGCCTGTGTTGAGCTGATTAAGAACCACCTCGTCTCCATGCCCCTCCATGCTCCCCATTCAACTGTACAAGGCCCAATACCCATCCTGCATGCTACAGATTTATACGCAGTCATTGCTGCCGTCAGTGGAACAGATTTTGTTACCAGCTGATTGTCCTTTTTCTGACCTTTTCCCTTCTTCTCCGGCTGCTGTTCTGACTGCAATACTGTTGCTCAGGATCTTAAAGAAATACTCCAGCATTTTCAACCTTGACGAAGCAACTGCCATTGACTTGAATGAAGTAAATTAGGATTATGCTTTCTAGGCAAAATAGTCTTATTCTATTGGCAGAAATGGCTTTAAACAATGCTTAAACACAATTGGCTTGAAAATATGCCAACAGACTAAGCCATAATTGCTAGATAAAACCAGGAATGGATTATTATTGACTGGGCCAGTGGTGCCAGCCCCAAGGTGTCTTTGACCACTAGTGGCTTCTGGAGGCCTCGGCTCTCCCACGCATACTACTACCAGGCATCTACTACAAATGTAAAGTAAAGAGCACACACCTCTCAGCTCCTTTAAATATAAAGCAATAAAAGGTTGTATAGAAATGTACCTGTGCAGGAAATTAAAGGCTGTGCATTCAGAATTTATATATTTATATGCCTCTAAATGGTGGCATTTTTATTAGATGAGATACATTAACTACAACAGAAGTGTTATCAAAGCTTAATGCTATTCAGGGCAAAGCTTAAAGTGTTCTTGATAACATGATTGATGAGAAAATACTCTTTCTTAAAGAGTAGCATGCTATCTTGAATCATTTTTTATTACTACATGGCCATTTCCACACAACATTTGCATGTAAACTTTAAAATAAATCCTATATTTTTGATTAAACATTTATTATTTATGTATAGAATTATTTTTACATGTTATATTTTTTATTCAAAATAAATATTACTTTATTTTTGGTAACATTTTAAGATTTGTGTGCGTCACTCATGGGCTCCCCCTACAGTCGGGAAGTGTAATTCAGGCAATTTGAGACATCCCTAGGACATGCTTTACACATGTTGGCATATGTTGGTAATCCAACATATTGACCACTAAATGCAATCAAATCCTCACAGCAATGCTCCTCCAAAATCTAGTAGAAAGTCTTCTTCCCTGGACAGTAGCGACAGTAGTAGACAGTAGTTACTCCAACAAAAGCTGGATAAGCACTTTTTTTAGTAGCCTTTAGTTCAGAAGAAACAATGAATGAGCAGACGTCCCAATACTTTTGTCCATTTGATTCAATATGACTTAGAGAGTTACTCCAACAAAAGCTGAATAAGCTCTTTTTAATAGCCTTGATTTCAGAAGAAACAATTAATGAGCAATAGGTCTCTTACTAAAATCCAATAATGGTAACTATAGACACGCTGTATGTCCAAATGTTTGTGGACACCCCTTCTAATGAATGCATTCAGCTACCCACTGCTGACAACACAGCTGTGCAAATACACACATACAGCTTGTCTAGTCCCTGTAGAGAAGTACTGCCAATAGAATAGGACTCTCTGGAGCAGATCAACATAAATCTATTGGCACCATGCTGCCTAATGCCAAGCATTGGCTAGATAGAGGGGTGTAAAGCCCCCCAGCATTGAGCTGTGGAGCAGTGGAAGAGCTGTGTTCTCTGGAATGATGAATGATGGTGGAGCTCCAGCCAATACTTTTAGAATTAATTGGGGAGTTAAGGATGAGTTGGGTTGGTGATCATCATCCAACATCCTGACCTCACCAACACTATTACTGCTGAATGCAATCAAATCCTCACACAAATCATCCAATATCTGGTAGAAAGCCTTCTTTGACCCGTAGAGACAGTTACTCCTACAAAAGCAGGATAAGCTCTTTTTTAATATCCTTTATTTTGGAAGAATCAATGAATGAGCAGGTGTCCCAATACTTTTGTCCTTTTTTCTCTTCCTAATAATGAGAGCGTGTGAGCTCTATGCAGAGGAGTTCAGTGAGCAGCCAGCCCTCAGTACCTTTCATTCATACTTCTCCCTCTAACAGCTTTTGCTCATTTAGACTCTGGCTGCTGGCTGGTGGGTGTTCTGATACGATACAGCCATGTCAAGTAACTTCGGGTGTCAATGTTGTGACAACCGCTGTCATAAATGCTGTCCTTTATGACACTAGCTGTCCTATTTTGGCCGCTGACACCATGAACAACCTCTTGGTGCTAAAGGTGGTGTTATTTAATGATGCAGTGTCTCTCCTGCCGTTATTCGGTCTTCTCAGATACGGACAGGTTTGGGGAGGTAATGCACATATGCGAATCACATTCTCGGCTCTAAGATGGCAGTCATGCAGACATGCAATCACGGACATCCTGCAAGTTCAAGCTTTTTAGCTTTTTCTGAGCTTAAGTGGCTTCATGATGATGGATTGTTTCAGCAAAAGCAGGATAAACTCTTACAAAGCTTTTAAATAGCCTTGAACAATGAATGAGCAGGTGTCCCAACACCTTTGTCCATTTGATTCAAGACGATTTAGAGAGTTACTACAACAAAAGCTGGATACGCTCTTTTTTAAAATAGCCTCGATTTCTAATGGAACAATGAATGAGCAGGCGTCCCAACACTTTTGTCCATTTAATTCAAGATGATATAGATTTACTCCAACAAAAGCTGGATAAGCTCTATTTTGAGTAGCCTTGATTTCTAATGGAACAATGAATGAGCAGGCGTCCCAACACTTTTGTCCATTTAATTCAAGATGCTATAGATTTACTCCAACAAAAGCAGGATAAGCACTTTTTTGGTAGCCTTGATTTTAAATGGAACAACGAATAAGCAGGTGTCCAAATACTTTTGTCCATTCGATTCAAGATGATTTAGAGAGTTACTTCAACAAAAGCTGGATACGCTCTATTTTGAGTAGCCTTGATTTTAAATGGAACAACGAACGAGCAGGCGTCCAAATACTTTTGTCCATCTGATTCAAGATGATTTAGTCTACCTGGATAAGAACCTACAGAATTCTCTAACACGGAGAGCCGCTGAAGGTGCAGGCGACCGGTGTGCTATCTGCAGAGATGGTACAGAAGATGGGTCTGGCTGAGCTGAGGGGCTCTCTGGGCTGATTGACAGGGACGTGTTAAACCTCTGCTCTCTCTCTCTGCCTCCTTTCTTCTCTCCCACTGACCCACATCCTGCAGCCTCATTAGCCACCGGCTGGCATTTAGAGCGGTGCTGAATGGAAAGTGGGGCCATTACGCCGCGCTAATCGCTGTCGTCATCGTAAGAAATGGATTTGTTCCTTCTCTGCCTGAACACTGTTTCGCTGTCAGCAGCTCCAACACTCCCTCAAGCAAACCCTGAATCAGAGCAGATTAGGTTAGGGGGGGTTGGGGGGGGGGAGGGGTCTGTCCCACCTGTTGTCCAACTGCCCAGCCTGTCTGGCTTCCTATATTCACTATGACCTCTCTCTTACACAGGGGGTATGGTGGATAGGGGCATCGCCTGTGATCAATTCCACAGCCCCTTGTGTTCTTTCAACAACAAATTACCACTCACACACACACACTCACACACACAAACACACACACACATATATATATATATATATATATTATATATATAAGTTTTTTTGCGGAAACTGTTCTCATTACTCAAAAATTATTCAAAAAATACTGCTAGAAAAAACATTTTTGGTTAGATTATTAAATGTGTGGCACTTTATTATGATTTTTTACTGGAATTATTTAATCTCTTGTGGTTGGGATTTTATGTTTGACTGTTTTTTGTTACAGAATTGTGGCCTTAAGTGCGTACAGTGTTTAAGGAAAGAATATTAAAGAAAATATTGCAATATTATTTTCATTATTTTGGAGACATTCGTTTAATTCCAACACAATGACATTAGAGAAATCACAAATTAGTTAATCAACTAATCAAAAAAATTAACTAATCAATTAAAAAAATATCATCAGGTGCAGCCCTAACATCAATAAACATATTTATTATGAATTGCAAAAACAAACTTTTTTTTGATTATATTTTATTTATGAATTCAAATCTGCAGCTCCATCTATTTCATTATGGTTTGGTACCTTATTTATTTGACTTATTTACTTATTACTTTATTTATTTTGCTTTTATATCACATTATTCATTTTATTATTTATTATTATATATTTTAATTAATGAGTTAATAAACTGATTGGGGTGGGTTTGGTGTTTCTAGACAAACTCAGACAGTCAGCTGATTAGAACATATGTATGTCACACAAAAATCAATAAAATACAGATTAGTTTATTGGATCTCCACTTCTGTCAATAAACATATTTATTTATGCATTGGAAACCAAAATATGATATTAGTTTATTAATAAATTCATATCTGCACTCCAGCTTCATTTATTTCATTATGATTTTGCACTTTATTTATTTATTCATTTATTTATTTAGCTTTTATGTCACTGATTCATTTATTTAATTCTTTTATTGAACAGGTTTTATTTTAATTAATGAGTTCATTATTTGATTGGTGGGTTTGGTGTTTCTAGACAAACTTAGATAGTCAGCTGATTAGCTGATTTTGTATGATTAGTATATCATACAAAAATAAAAATAAAAGAGATAAAATCATTGTTTGAAATCCTGCACATGGTCTGAAGGGGCAAGCAGGCTAAACAGTCCCCAAAGAAACCTTCCTTTCTCAGATCAACCCCGACCTAACCATCACCAACATCACACACTCAGAAGAAGGTGATAGGGGCACTGGTGGGATTGGATAGTAAATAAAATGGCTATATTTGTGGTGTAGTCATGGCAACCCCTTGTTACATTCACCGCCACTGTAAAGAGATCAGAGTCGGAAGGTTTCTATACAATGAACTGTTTCACACACACACACACACACACACACACACACACACACACACACACACACACACACACACACAAAGTCATGGGTTCAATTTACACACACACAGGTTTTAGCTTATATAGTATATAAATAAATATAACAAAAAATATATAAATGCACTGAAGCATTTACATGTATTTATGTATTTATAATCTTGTAAATTTAATTTGCTTATTAATAAATAATTAATTGTACTCCACTTTTTCTTAAGTTTTGATTATTTTTTATTATTATGTAATTGTATTTGCTTATTAATAAATAATTAATTGTACCCCACCTTTTCTTAATTTTTTAATTCTTTTTTAAATTATTATGTAATTGTATTTGCTTATTAATAAATACTTATTGTACCCCACTTTTTCTTAATTTTAGATTTTAAAAAAAAATTATTATGTAATTGTATTTGCTTATTAATAAATAATTAATTGTATCCCACTTTTTCTTATTTCTAATTATTTTCTTTTATTATTATGCAATTGTATTTGCTTATTTTACATTATTATATAGTTAATTATTTTTTATTTTGTCTAATTTTGTAAATTAATTTATTAATTTATAATTTTTTTGCTTCTATGTCTTTCACTGATTTATTTAGAAATTCACAGTTTTAATTAAAAATGTAATTTTTCGATTTGCCATGGATTGTCCTTCATCTCCGTTAAGCTCACAATTAAAATAATAATGTTCAAATGAAAGGGATTTCAGTTTTGGGTGATTCACACTTTAGCAGGTCAACACTTTGTCATGTGTCATGTGAGAAGCAGATCGGCCACGGAAACCTTATTCAAGGTCAAACAGGGAAAAAAGCTCCATGCACAGCCTGTAGGCAGGGCTCACTCCCTCCATCTACACTCTAATTCCATCTCTCTCTCTCTCTCTCAGCTCGTTGCCAAATGCTGTAAGAATCATTAGACAGATTTTAATCCCCTACGTCCTCAACAAGAGGAATGGAGGAAACCGTTAAAATAGCAGGACTACACTCACAGCACCCACAGCCTACCCCCCTGTCAGATGTATCATGTACACGCACCACTGACGAAGCTCCCCTGTTTGTAGCCACTGTAGTCAGTAGCCATTTTTTTGGGAATAAATGTTAGTAGGCTGGACAATGTGCTGTAAACCCAGCCTGAATTCCCAAACCACATAAGCACTGTGAATGCTAAGACAGGATTAGCTTAACAACTCACAGTGGAGGCTAGCCAGGCTAAAGTACAGCCACCACAAGGTGGGGTTAGCTACTTCAAAACATACACTCTTCTACATAAAAAACTCATCAATTTACCAGCCCTTTTACCGAACCTTACAACTGCCACCCTCCCAAATCTGATGTGCTTCCCCTTATCTACAGGGTAAATTCATTTTGCACACACTTACCCTACTGCTGAATAGGGGCCTGATATGTACAGTAAAAGTAATACACAGTATAGTGGAGGTCTCAAAACAGATGACATGGTGATTAGGACTGATCCGAATCAGGGAGAGGTCTTTCAAACAAATGTGATAGTAATTAGGACCAATCACAGTCTAGTGGAGGTCTGAGAACAAAGGAGATGGTGATTAAAACCAGTCACATTCAGGAGGTCTCAGACCAAATGCAATTGTGATTAGAACCAATCACAGTCAGGAGGTCTCAGACCAAATGTAATTGTGATTAGAACCAATCAAATTCAGGAGGTCTCAGACCAAATGCAATGGTGATTAGAACCAATCACAGACAGGAGGTCTCAGACCAAATGCAATGGTGATTAGAACCAATCACAGACAGGAGGTCTCAGACCAAATGCAATGGTGATTAGAACCAATCACAGTCAGGAGGTCTCAGACCAAATGCAATTGTGATTAGAACCAGTCACAGTCAGGAGGTCTCAGACCAAATGCAATTGTGATTAGAACCAATCAAATTCAGGAGGTCTCAGACCAAATGCAATTGTGATTAGAACCAATCAAATTCAGGAGGTCTCAGACCAAATGCAATGGTGATTAGAACCAATTACAGTCTAGTACAGGTCTAAGAACAAACACCATGATGACTAGGATTAATCACAATCAGGAGGTCTCAGACCAAATGCAACAGTGATTAGAACCAATCACAGTCAGGAGGTCTCAGACCAAATGCAATGGTGATTAGAACCAATCACAGTCAGGAGGTCTCAGACCTCCTAATTGATTCAAAAATAATGACTCGATTCAGTCCCACTTCTGTCACTTTCCTTCAAGCCTGCAGCACATAGCCGTAGCACATAGCTCATGCTAATCACAACCTCCTCCTCTCCGTCCCTCTCCTTGAAGCGCTCCTGTTTGAGGGAAGTGGAGAAAAACACTGGCTCTTGGAGCACTGCCCGTGGCTTGGCTGGATTTTATTAAGTACGGCAGGGCTCATTGGAAGGGCTCCAGAGGATCAGGCAGTGGCAGCAGATGCCGAAAGCTCGTCCATACGAAAACTCCAGCTCAAAGTTTGCCTCACTTTCATACAGAGAGTTAGCTGCACAGCTAGCCGCTAACAACTTTCTAATGAACGATATGCCTCATTTTCTGTCAGCTATACAGGACGTTAATGATTATCCATACTGGGATGAACGTTAATGGGACTTACACACTGCTATTACTTTCTAAAAGTATTAGATATCACATATAAAGCTGGCTCAGCTTGATAAAGCAGCATGCTAATCTTTTAGCAATGCATTCAAGCAGGACCGAATGAAGTCAAAATGAAAGGGGATTTAGTTCTGGACCTGCCCACGTTCCCAGACAAGGTCCGAAATGGTTTAATACAGACTGTAGTAAACATGGACGCAGTGGTTCTGTTCTACTCCTGAGGTCTCAGACCAAATGCAATAGTGATTAGAACCAATCACAGTCAGGAGGTCTCAGACCAAATGCAATGGTGATTAGAACCAATCACAGTCAGGAGGTCTCAGACCAAATGCAATGGTGATTAGAACCAATCACATTTAGGGGGTCTCAGACCAAATGCAATGGTGATTAGAACCAATCACAGTCAGGAGGTCTCAGACCAAATGCAATAGTGATTAGAACCAATCACAGTCAGGATGTCTCAGACCAAATGCAATGGTGATTAGAACCAATCACAGTCAGGAGGTCTCAGACCAAATGCAACAGTGATTAGAACCAATCACAGTCAGGAGGTCTCAGACCGAATGCAATGGTGATTAGAACCAATCACAGTCAGGAGGTCTCAGACCAAATGCAATAGTGATTAGAACCAATCACAGTCAGGATGTCTCAGACCAAATGCAATGGTGATTAGAACCAATCACAGTCAGGAGGTCTCAGACCAAATGCAACAGTGATTAGAATCAATCACAGTCAGGAGGTCTCAGACCGAATGCAATGGTGATTAGAACCAATCACAGTCAGGAGGTCTCAGACCGAATGCAATGGTGATTAGAACCAATCACAGTCAGGAGGTCTCAGACCAAATGCAACAGTGATTAGAACCAATCACAGTCAGGAGGTCTCAGACCAAATGCAATGGTGATTAGAACCAATCACAGTCAGGAGGTCTCAGACCGAATGCAATGGTGATTAGAACCAATCACAGTCAGGAGGTCTCAGACCGAATGCAATGGTGATTAGAACCAATCACAGTCAGGAGGTCTCAGATCAAATGCAATGGTGCTTAGACCCAATCAATGACTGTAGTAAACATCGACGTCGTGGTTCCGTTACGTTCCCTTCCATTCTTTACACATGAAGCCAACACTGTCCGCCATGCTGTCAAATTTGCTACCAGGGTCAGGGCAGTAGAGACCAGAGGTGGAGCCAGACTCGCCTACTCAATTGGTAGAGCCACCCTCCTTCTCACAGACCAAGCTCAGGTGTCCCACACCGCCTTCCCTGAGCTTCCAGCACAGAAGCAAAGTGGATTATTGCATTTAATTAAATTATTACTTAAACACTGGGATTCATCTGCCAGGGAATGTAGTTCATTTACAGCAAGCTCTCATTGCCAGCTAGTCTAGACCTCTAAATGTTGTCAAGATCTTTGGCACCATGACTGTTTGAGTCAATTCCTGAATTTTTGTTGTCATATAATCAAAAATGTATCCTATTATGACAGAGCTTGTGATGTTGAAACTTATTTAATTGCCACTCCATTAGTATATTAGCTTATTAGCTATCTGCCATGATGACCAGATTAGGTCTACCTGTAGTTGTTAAGACAAAAAGCAAAAAAAAAAAGAAGATATGTTTAGTGTGTTAATACAGAATTAAATTGCTGAAGTTGATCAGGAGTGTCCGTAGTTTAGAATAGCATGACTTTTAGTCCCCTACTGCTTATCTGGGAAGAAATTATTTGCTCAATATTAGAATAAACACTAATAATAACACTCCTACAGAAAGTGGTGGTGGTTCTCCATCACCGTGTTCATCATTAGAACATCTCCAAAGTTCTCCTCTCTCATGGAGTCTAGTATTATTTAGAGTTCTCCTCAGATCAACACCTGGTTTGGTGGTAAATCAGGGCTTAATGATGGTAAATCAGGTGAGCTGCTGCTGCTGCTGCTGCTGCTGCTGATGGAGTTGAACACATCCTCCACGCTGTGCTGGCTGGACTGGGGGGCGTCCAGGAGAAACCTGGAGGAACCGAGCTCTGTTCTCAAGACTAGCTCACTGACAAGATCTCACTACTTTCTTCAGAATGAAGCTCTCTTATTACTGAGAGAAATCTCGACTCGACAGGACTGGACAGGTATTTGGTAGTTAAACTTGTCTACAGTGAAACTGAGCTGTTGGATCTCTCTGCAGTGTGTATCTGTTGAAACACTGAACCGACTCTCCTCTCAGTGACCTGTAATAGCACAGGAGAGTGGTCTAACTGGTATTAACCGCTTGTGAACCCATTGACTGTGTTTGTGCGAGCGTCAGTGCTAACAGACGTGATTTACCAGTTTGCACTCAAGGCTGGAGTCACACTACTGATAGCCATCATCACGCTATTCCTCAGAATGCAGCGTCACACAGAACCGTCACTCCAGCGAACACTTTGTTTGATTGTCTACAGGTGCCAAAACCATCAGTGCAAGACCACATCTGGCCATGTTAGACTGTCTCCTGTTGATTCTAGCCATTTGTAAGAGACTGACTGTAGGGTGTGACTAATGGGTCAGTTGGCAGTTGTAAGGTTTTCTTTAATGCTGATGAACTAAATATTTGTATAAATCATAAACTAAAGGGTCTGATTATGTTTACTTCCAACATAAAGGACATGTCTTTTTTTATCTCTGGCACAGATGGTTCTGTACTCTGTGCGGCTGCTTGATTGATAAAATGCATCTGTGATTGCTTTGTCCACTTATGACATATACGACACACACACACTTACATACATATATATATATATATACACTGAGAGAAACCCTTTGTCCAGCCCTTTTGCTGTGTTTATTTCCCCCTTTCCTAACATTACCATTGTCCCCTTACCCTCACCCCTTCCCCCTTTATCGTCTTCCACCCTTGCCCCCTTCTCGCCTCAATATACTTAAACCCTGACAGTCTTAGAATTCTTTGGACTGGATCAGACTAGACTGACCGTGATCAACTATTAATAAACTCCAATGCTGAAGATCCAGACTCATTCATGTAGTGGTATAAATACACACACACACACACACACACACACACACACACACACACATATATATATATATACACACAGACATAAACAACAGTTGGTTCTAGGCATGCAAGCTGACCGCAAGACCGCTAAACCCTCCAACGAATAGTAATAATATCCATCATGGACATTTACACCCCCCGCTGCATCCGCAAAGATACCAGCATTGTGGATGACCCACCCCCACCACCACCACCACCACCCTTCACGCAAACTGTTCTCCCTCCTGCGAGAATCGCAGCATCCGGGCCAACATGATGAGACTCTGCAACAGTTTTTTCCCACAAGCAATCAGACTTCTCAACTCCAGAGACTGAAAGGATGGATGGATGGACTCCACCACACACTCATGCATCCCAGACAGTGTCAAAGCATTTTTGCACCAAATACTACCTCACTGCTTCACTCAGTGGACTCCATTGCCCATAGTTTCTGCACATTGTTCTGACCTGTGCTGCACTCGGCTGTTTTCTGGCTGATCCTCCACAATAACACAGTATGCACATTCTGTTTGCACTACAATCTCAGTCAAAGCTCAGTCTGTCTGATTGATTTATTTATTGTATCCTGCCTGCTACGCTTCCGCGTCTGCACCGTGAGGGGTATTGTACTGTACTGTCTGCATTGTGTGTACTGCCTGTATGCACTTGTATTTCTGTCTGCGCTGTGGTGTGTGTTGCACCATGGTCCTGTTTCACCATGTACTCTGTATAGAGTTGAAATGACAATAAAACCTTTTGACTTCACCTGACTTGAAGCTGATTGGTTGAGAAAGGCTCTAACCGTGCTGCTGTTTTGCCATAACAGCACATTTTGTTCACAAACACTGTATCACTCCACTGAACGCTGTTAAACCAAGACGTAATGTAAATACCCTGAGCACTGAGCGAGAGAATCCACCCTAAATAAACAATAAACAGAGGAAAAAAAAGACTGAGTATAACGCGTTGGTCTGCGTAAGGAGCTGGAGAAGGTGCTATAGGCTGAGCGGTGAGTGAGTGGAGTTCGTCACTGTCACATTTATGGTATTTAGCTGATGCTCTTATCCAAAGCGACTTGCAAGGTTACTCGTATTACAGTGGTGGGCCAACCTAGTGTTAGGAGTCTTGCCCAAGGACTGGTGTAGCGCAGCATAGTCACCCAGACCAGGAATCACATAGTGTGGTAGCTCAGTGGCAGGTAGTGTGGTTATCCGCTGCACCACACCAACCACCAAACGCTACATTTTTGGCTCAATGTATATATTCAAAACTTTATTTATTTTCCGTACTCACTCAGGAACAGTCAGGGTTGTGTGTTACTGTGAAATATGATAAATATGGATTGTGTCTGCTTCATTGCAGCCATGCTGTTATTTCATGATAACACACTCCCTGTGTTTTATTGCTTTATATATATAAACAGTAATAATAACCACCTCAGTCTACGTGCTTTATTTACTCTCAGCTTCTCTTAGCTTGTCCAGAAAAACAGGTCCTTTATAGTGGCTCCCCTGAGCCCAAGAGCAAGAAATACCAATTCTCCATAAATCAACTTTAAACGACAGCACTGGATTGTAAAATTTGCTGCACTGCTGCACAGCCTCGTCATATGATAACTGCATATTTTAAAAAGGTCGACCAACTGCAGACAGCTTTGGCCAACCTGTGGTGTAATATTTATATGATCACCTGATCAAATCTTAAAAATCAAATAAAACAGCCTAAGTACAGGATCTCAATAATCATTAAAATTCATATTTAAATGATTGTAGGCTGAGGGGTTTAGCTGACAGGCTAGAAATCCATTGGGGTGAACTGAGTGGCAGTGGCAGCTTAGTGCTTAGTGCACTGGGTTATTGATTACTGAACTGTGGAATTGATGCCCGGGTTTGCTAAGCTGCCACCGTTGGGCTCTTGAGAATTTAACCTTCGCTCCTCCAGGTGGTGCTGTAGCATGGCTGACCTGTGCTCTGACCCTGGCTTTTATAATTAAAATCGACAGTGTAGATGTCAGTTATTACTGTATAAAAATAAAAAACAATGATCTAATCTTCCTCTACATCAGCATTGATCTCATTTAGTCTTTACGCTTATTCACTACACACGTATACGAATATAGACACATACACACACACACACACACACACACACACACACATGATTACTGACCTGTGCTGAGGAGCAGCAGTACCTTCATGGCGAGGAACTCCTCATAGGTGAGCTGCAGGCGGACGAACTCCTGACTGACCTGTTTCATGCTCACACACAGATCGTACATTGCCGACTGCTGCATGCGCTCCCTGTGGACAGATCAGAGAGAGGACCATTAGGATCAGACTCAGGAGCTAGAACTAGCAAACGCACTACTGTGCTACAAACACACCACAATGCTCCCCTTAGAAGAACTGTGCGTCATGGGACCTTCAGTATAAGTCCAAATGTTTGTCTAGCTTGTCTCGTCCCTTTAGAGAAGTATTGGTGGGGTGGTGGACATCACAGCCACTCCTGTTGCTAAATGCAACCCAATTCTCACAGCAATGATATGTAAAAGTACTAAAAAAGTACTAGTAAAAGTACTAGTACTAAGCCTTCTTCCCTGGTCAGTAGAGGCAGGATAAACCCATTTTTAATGCCCTTGATTTTGGAAGAAACAATGAATGAGCAGGTGTCCCAATATTTTTGTCCATGTTGTGTAGCTGAATGCCTTTTAACAGTTAGTTCTGACCTCATAATCAGATTAGCTGAGAAGCAATTCTAACTTTTTACACTAAAACTGTATCACTCCGCTGACATCAACTGAAAAGGCTGAGCTGAACCTTGAAGTCCTTGAAGGCAACTCTGTTCACTCGAAGGTCATCTTTGCAAAGCCGCCGGGCAGTTATTTCCAGCCACACAAGACCAGGCTCCCATCTCCATGAACAATTTTTTAAAATCACTGATAAAAAATCTGACCTCATGAGCTGTTTGTAGCGTTCGGCTCAATGCTGCACAAAACCCTGAATTTACGGCTGGTTCCGGCTACATCAAGGGGGGTGGGGCTTCCCCTACTAGCACATCAACCCTCCGCCGCTTGTTTCTGTAACCAGCAAGCTGATTGGCTCTTTTTACTGAAGGATGGGACTTACTATCTGTAAACAGACGGCATGTTGAACGCTACGAGAACTCATTTACAGCGCCTCAGGCTGAACTTTATACTTGGACAGTTCTACAGCTCTATCCGTACCACAGAAGGCGAGCCTTATAAGATACGAGAATCCTTTATTAGTCCCACAGTGGGGAAATTCTCAGTGTCAGACCAGAAAAGGGATAGCAAGACACTTAGATGCAAAAACTTAGATAAATTACCAATATATACACAATATAAATAATAGCTATAACAGATCATTGTAAATATTATAGAATCAGCAGTGATCTTAGACTGCGTACAGGGCTCAACAGGTACCATAACCAACCTCCACTTAGTCGGCCCTGGTGTTCTGTGTTGTGGAACTACTTTTTGGCGGAAGGATCTGTCAGTATTAAAGCACATTCAGGGCTATTTGATTTATTCCGGTTCTTTATTTTGCAAAAAACGCCGCATTAAAACAGCAGAAAACTCAAGGCCGTGATGTTATTCTTGATAACACACTCCGTCTCATGTCCTGTTGCTCGAGCTCACAGTATCGCAATACATCACAATATACTGAATCGTAACCCCTGTATCGGGATAGGTATCATATCGCCAGGTCCTCGCCAGTACTCAGCCCTACCGCCTCGTCAGAGACAGAGCTCGACTAGATACCTTGCAGTATTTCCAGGCATGTTTGGCTCTTGTAGCACAAGCAATAAAGTGCTACTGCACAAGACTGGAGACACGTGTTCTTGTGTTCTACAGACGTACACAAACACACTTATCTTTCAGCAAGACGATGAAAGATGTGTGTTTTGCCTTAAAGTGTGTTCGCCTTAAAAGGTTTAGGCACAATATCCACACAAACGCCTGTGTGGAGCTCCAGGAGCAACCCAACGCAACAATTCCTGAGTCTGAGAGGAGCTAGAATAGAGAGGAAGAGGCAGCGGAGCAGCAGTAGAAGGAGCAGCTGAGGGAAATGTGCAGGCCAGATGAAGCAGGGGAGCTGGAGGGAATTATGGGTTTTGGAAGCGGCCGTGCTTTTAAATCACTGTTGTGTTGACAAAAAAATAATCAAACGCCTGCCCCGTGGGCCGACTTGAAAGAGCCAGAGTTCACATGTGATTCTGCAGGACCAAGCACAACACAGGCAGAGAGATAGAGAGGCTCACACACTGACAATGCACACACTCGGCTCGACTCGCTCTCCCTTTAGGTGTGTGTGTGTGTGTCCTGACTTTGTAAAGAGCCGTTTGACTTTTTACAGCATTTCTTTTTCTTTCTTTTTCTTTTGGAGCTGATGTGAAGGTTAGAGTTAAGGTTAGAAAATTCAGTGTATGAATAAATGTACTCCTACGCTATCTGTCCAAATGTTTGTGGACATCCCTTCTAAGGAATGCACAGACACAGCTTGCTCAGGCAGTGTGAAGAAGTACTGCCAATTGTTGTAGACTAGGACTCTCTGGAGCAGATAATCATGAACCTGTTGGCACCATGTTGCCTAAAACCAGACGTGGGCTAGAGGGATATAAAGCCCCCCTCCACCCCAGAACTGAGCTGTGGAGCAGTGGAAGAGCTGTGTTCTCTGGAATGATGGATGGTGGTGATCCATCCAGTACTTTTGGGATGAGTTGGGGAGTTGGGGATGATGAGGTGGGGTGGTGATCATCATCATCCAATATCCTGACCTCACCTCACCAACAGTCATGTCGCTGAGTGCAATCAAATCATCACAGAAATGCCTCATTCTACAAAATCTAGCAGAAAGCCTTCTTCTCTGGACAGTAGAGACAGTTACTCCAACAAAAGCAGGATCAATGCTTTTTTAATATCATTGATTTTGGAAGACACAATGAATGAACAGGTGTCCCAATACTTTTGTCCAGGTAGTATATGTATTTCAAAAACATATACATACATAAACATATCTGCTGATCCGTTCGTCTGGAAAGTTAAAACTGTGTAAAGGGCAGCTGGCATTTTCTAATAGTGTATAAAATTGTGTGTGTGTGTGTGTGTGTGTGTGTGTGTGTGTTGAGTGCCACGTCCCTGGGATTCAACACTTCTGAACGGCGGTGTGTGCGTACAGAATTTGATGGCTTTAGTGCTGGTTGTTTACCGGGCTGCCATGTTGACCTGTGAGTTTGTTTGGCTGACAGATGCTCAGGGTTTTACCCCAACTCCCTGCCTACCTGTCTGTCTATCTGTCTGCCTTCCTGTCTGTCTATCTGTCTGCCTACCTGTCTGTCTATCTGTCTGCCTACCTGTCTGTCTGTATATCTGTATATATAGATCATCAGTGCATATTTCCTGATTCATAACATTGTATGGGAATATATATATATATATATATATATATATATATATATATATATATATATATACACACACACACACATATATATATGTGTGAGTGTGTGTGTGTATATGAATCGGGAAACTGTTGTATATCTATTTGTCTACCTATCTCTCTCTCTCTCTCTCTCTCTATATATATATATATATATATATATATATATATATATATATACACATAACAGTGCATGTTTCAGTGCAGTGCAGATTCATAGTTTTGTATCATTAAAACTATGCATGAAGACCTGAAGGCAAAGGCCAAACTTTTATGGCCAGATGACCATGGTCAGAACATGGTCCAAAACATCAGGTCTTTTGTGGTGCTGCTCATCAGCTATGGTGACTAACTACTGACAGTAGTTCAAGGAGGGACAAAAACAAAAAAATGAAGCCATAGGCATCCATAGAAGAACCATGTCTGAGACGTGTGAGCGTGAAGAATCCTTACATCAAGACCAAGTTCTTCAGACCTTTGAGACTCGTCTGTGTTATGATTATTTATGTCCCCAATGTGGTTCTTCTACAGCATCACTCAAAGAACCATTTGTAGCACCTTTAAGAGTGCATGTTAACCCGACCACCATCTAATGTGCCTACAGTGGGCACACAATCTCCTGGACAGGGCCTTGGAGCCATGGAAGACGGTCTACTGTCTTAATGTTTTGGCTTCCCAGCGTGTGTGTGTATATATATATATACACACACACACAGATTTCTAGCTTTGTGTGAGTGTATACTGCTTAATTATCCACATTTACGGCTTTACATCAGATCATATATTGGGGTTTATAGCTTTATAGCAGTGTATTTCCAGAAGCACACTGAAAAACGGTCCGCTTTCCCACCCGAGCCGCTTCTCTGATTACAGTTTTTGATTAATGCTTCCCACGTCTGCGTATGAACGATTACATAAACTTTGTTTAGCAGCGCAAGCTCAGATTCTGCAGACTCACTGCTGAAATCAGGCATTGTAAAAGAGGGGGAGAGAATCACACAGAAGAAGACTGAGCAGAGTGAACCGAGGGAAACAGAGGGACAACAAACGCTGACCGCAGCTTTACTACCTTTACTTGCTTGGTTGCTATGGAGGCAATGGCAATGAATTGCTGGGAAACGAGTGTGAAACTCTTTGACTCTTTGGAAGTACACACACACACACACACACACACACACACACGCCTTGATGAATCTTAAGCTTCGTCGGGTCTTTCTCCACCTCGTTTTCAGTTTGGTGCTGTATCTCTAAATGTGGTCTTCATTCTTCCCCTCGTCATACTGTCAGTCTTAATCACACACACATGCGATTTGTGTTTGTTTACTCCAAACTCAGTGTAAACATCTGTAAACATGAGTCTCGTTTCTTCACGTCAGTCAAAAACAAAAACACACTGCTGAGAAGACTGTTAGGACGTGTCCATGGCTCGTATTCATAAAGCCTCTGAGAGTAGGAGTGCTGATCCACAGCCTGGTTCTGTCATCATAAATAATCCTAGATCTGATCCTGATCAAATTATACTGTTCATGTGTGCAATGACAATAATAATAATAATAGTACTGTAATTCAATTTAATATGTGTGCAATAATAACAATATGCCACTTTACTATATTGATATCGTTTACATTTTACATTTATACATTTTTAGGTTTCCTCAATTTTTTCTGTCTTCGTTCTAAATGTATTTTATTTTATATAGTGTTTATTATATAGAGTGTTTATAGTGTTTGTTTATAGTGATTAATTTATAGTGTTTAATTTATAGTTTTTATTTTATAGTGTTTCTTTTATAGTGTTTATTTATATTGTTTATTTTATATTGTTTATTTATAGTGTTTATTTTATAGTGTTTATTTTATAGTGTTATTTTATAATGTGTTTATAGTGTTTGTTTTATTACGTGTTTATTTATAGTGTTAATTTTATAGAGTGTTTATTTATAGTGTTAATTTTATAGTGTTAATTTTATAGAGTGTTTATTTTATAGATTGTTTATTTTTACCCTAACGGTTGCAACTGTAACATGTAATTTCCTTCCTGGGATCAATAAAGTATTTCTGATTCTGATCCTAGATCAGCTCTCCCGCTCTGAGAGAGGCTTAAGAGAAGACCCTGTTATTTTAGGCACCTAACTCAGGTTTAAGTGTTGGTTTAGGCTTTGGTGTTCATGTTAAGAACGGGATAATGTTTATGTTACAATAGTGTTTATGTTAAGGGTTGAGGTTAAAGTTAGAGATGGACAGCTTGTTGAAGTTAAAGGTTCAGGTTTGAAGTTAAAGTTAAGCATTGAGTTTAAGGTCAGGATTAGATTAAGGATTTAAATTAATCCTAAAGTTTAGGTTAGGTTATGAATTGAATCTAAAGTCAGGTTTAAAGTTAAGGTTAGGTTTGGGTTAAGTACTGAGTTTGAGGTGAAGTTTAGATAAGGAGTTTAAGGTTAAAGTTAAGGTGAGGGTTAAGTTCAGAGTCATGGTTAGTTTAAGGTTTGAAATTAAGGCTAAGCATAAAGTTTAGACTCAAGCTTAGGTTAAGAGTTGAAGTCAGGGTTAAGGTTGGTTTAAGTATTAAGTTTAAGGTCTGGTTAGGAGTTAAGGTTAGGTTTAGGTTAAGAGTTGAAATTAAGGCTAGAGATAGATTAAGGCTTGAAGTTAAGGTTATATTTAGTTTAAGAGTTGAAATTAAGGGTAAAAAAAGATTAAGGATTACATATAAGTTTAGGTTTAGGCTAAGGGTCGAGTAAAGGTCAAGTTCATTTTAGGAGTTAAGATTTAAAGTTAGGTTTAGGTTGAGTTGAAGTTAAGGTCAGAGATAGATTAAGGATTGAAGTTAAGGTTAGGTTTAGGTTAAGAATCTAGTTAAAGGTACAGTTCAGGTTAAGAGCTGAATTAAAGGTAAAGGTCAGGATTAGGTTTGGAGTTTAAATTAAAGTTAAGGATTAAGAATTGAGTTTAAGATTAGGTTAAAGCTAAGGTTGAGGCTGAGTTTAAGTTTATGTTTAGATTACAGGTTAAAGTTAAGGATAGGTGTAGATACAGGGCTCATTTAAGGGTTAAGGATATGTTTAGAATAAAAGTTTAAGGTTGAGATTAAAGATTAAAGGTTAAAATTATATTAAAGTTGAATTATATTTTAATAATAAGGTTAGGATTAAGTTTAGGTTGTAGATAATCCATAGAATATTTATTTAAATGTTAGCTAAAGACAAACTGAGCAAACTCTGAGGTATTCATAGTCATTGAGGTCACTGAGAACTTCTGAGAAGCTCTATTAGGAGCATTATTCAGTCCTTTTGTTTTACAGTGTTGGTAGAAGTAGGCCTTCACATTCCTCCTCTGCTTCCAATCAATATCTTTTAAGGACGCTCCATAAAGTTCTAGTTTAGCTGTGTATGTAAGGCCTCCGCTGTAGGAGTGAACATCCCAACACTGGCTCTGTTTCAGTCCTTTTCAGCCCCATCCACAGCTTACATGCCACACTTCCCTGTCCTACCTTTCCCTTGTCCTACCTGTTCTCAAACTTAATCTGACGACTCAATCTGGACTCCATTTCCCACAATGCACCGTTTGTTAAACTCTCTCACCAACCATCATGTAATCCCACCTGAGTACTAACCACCTTTATACCTGTTTACCTGTTGTTTATGTTTTTTTCTGTATTTTTATTTTGCATATTTGTGTTTTTACTACAGTGAGGGACTATGCGTTTGTTCCACTGACCTGTTCACCTGTATTAATGTGAGGCGACATTAAGCCTGATCTGACTTGATTTTTGATTTGAGGTACTGCCTCTGCTTTACAGTGGTTTTGGCTGTTTGGCTTTATGTAGCATTTTTTGCCTTGCCCTTTTCACTGAGTTTGCCAAGAGGTTAGCTGTCTAGGTTTTGACCCTAGTGTTGATGAGTTTATTGATACACACAGAGATGTACAACTTGATCGGTCATTGTCAGTCTAGTCCGGCCATGACTAGTCTAAACCAATTCAGTCTAAACAAATCTAGTCTAAACCAATCTAGTCTAAACCAATCCAGTGTAAACAATTCCAGTCTAAACAATTCCAGTCTAAACAAATCCAGTCTAAACAAATCCAGTCTAAACCAATCCAGTCTAAACCAATCCAGTCTAAACAAATCTAGTCTAAACCAATCCAGTGTAAACAATTCCAGTCTAAACCATTTCAGTCTAAACCAATCCAGTCTAAATAAATCCAATCTAAACATATCCAATCTAAACATATCCAGTCTAAACAAATCCAGTCTAAACCATTTCAGTCTAAACAAATCCAGTCTAAACCAATCCAGTCTAAACAAATCCAATCTAAACATATCCAGTCTAAACCAATCTAGTCTAAACAAATCCAATCTAAACATATCCAGTCTGATCTAGTCCAGTCTAAACCAATCCAGTCTAAACCAATCCAGTCTAAACAAATCCAATCTAAACATATCCAGTCTGATCTAGTCCAGTCTAAACCAATCCAGTCTAAACCAATCCAGTCTAAACAAATCCAATCTAAACATATCCAGTCTGATCTAGTCCAGTCTAAACCAATCCAGTCTAGTCAAATCCAGTCTGGTTCGGGATATTTCGGAAGGACCTTATATACATTGGGAACTGTGGGAGGGGAAAGGATGATGAAGAAGAGGAATTTAAGGAGGAGGGGGGTATGTGGGGGATGAAGGTGAGGGTGAAGAAGAGGAGTATAGGGAGGAGTAGGAGGGGGATGAAGTTGAGGGGGGTTGATGGTCATCACACAACAAAGGTCATTGGTATGACCACTTGATTGTTGTCACCTTTTGAGGGTTACAAAGAGAGTGACCACTTCAAGCCGGCAGACGAAGGGTAACAAAAGGTGAGACAATGGAGTAAGATGACCATTTGCTAACGTTCTATATGGCTGAAGCATATTTTCTCTCACCCTGCTGGTTTCTTTGACTCTTTATCTTTATGATTATGCATAATTATTGACTTCTAGCTTTTGATTTTTTTTAATGATCTACAGCTTAATAAAGAGTCGCACATGAGCAAAATACCATTGTAGAACATATACCATACACATTAAGTTGATATAATGGAGTGCAGAGGTAGAAACAAGGAGGTGGTGTTAATGTTATGGCTGTGTTTTTGTATATATATATATATATATATATATATATATATATATATGAAGGACCTGAATGGGCCATTGGTGCTTTTACTGCATTAGAACCACGCCCTGCACCTAGCCATGGATTATGCTGACACACACACACACACACACACACACACACACATACATACACACACACACACACACGCATACACACACACACACACACACATACACACGTGCACATACGTTTGTTCTTGAACAGCATTGACACGCAAGGCTTCGTGACTGTCCTGGCCGACTGGTGGGCATTCCAGGGGGCAGTAAATCAGCGGCAGGGGCCGCTGGCCCGTTAGCCATTCTGCCCCAGCATGCCAGGAACACGGAGGCCATATTCGTCATTCCGCTGTGTGCGGATGCGTGGGAGTCATTTACGAGCGGCAGAAGCTCGCAGCATAGACGTCATCGTGCGCGGAGAGGACATTTAGAGCGCATTGTACTGAGATCATTATTCTGAAGGAACTACCTGAGGAGAGAACGCTGCAGCCGCCATCTGTCTGGGGCCACTGTCCGGCCGTTACCAGCACCTATCTGTGCTCGGCTAAATATGCAGTCACGGCCTGACATCGTACACCCACATCAGAAAACGCACGGCAGGCGTAATGGTTAAGTACGCGATATGACAAAAGTATTTGGACGCCTGCTCGTTCATTGTTTCTGACTAAATCAAGGGTATTGTGCAGAGTGTATTCTGCTTTTGTTGGAGTAACTGTCTCTACTGTCCAGGAAAAAAGGTTTTCTACTAGATTCTGGAGGAGCATTGCAGTGAGGATTTGATTGCATTCAGCGACAAGAGTGTTAGTGAGGTCAGGATTATGATCACCACCACATCCCATCCAAAAGTACTGGACTGAGCACCATCCATTCTTCCAGAGAACACAGTTCTTCCACAGCTCAATGCTGGGGGGCTTTATACCCCTCTTTCCAGCCCACACCTGGCACTAGGCAGCATGGTGCCAATAGATTTATGCTTATCTGCTCTAGAGAGTCCTATTGTATTGGCAGTACTTCTCTACAGGCACAAGAGTGTGTGCACTTGCACATCTGTGTCAGCAATGCGTCAACTTAAAGTAGCCGAATGCATTCATTAGAAAAGGGTGTCCACAAACATTTGGACATATGGCGTAGATATGTCCTGATCCAGAGACAGGGCAGGGACAGCCTTGTCCTAAAGGTTAGAGAAGAGGGCTTGGGACCAGAAGACCACTGGTTCGATCCCCAGGACCAGCAGGGACTCCTCCAACAACCTTCATGGCTGAGGTGCCTTTGAGCATGACAGCTAACCCCCAGTTGCTTCCTGGGTGCTGAGGTGGCTGCCCAACTCTGCTCTTCATGCCTTCATCGTAACTCACGAGTCAAAGACATGTCAGGTGTGTATTTTCTACATGGTTTTGGCGGCATGTCGCTTGTGGCGAACAACAGTGAGGTGATCAGAAGCGTGAGCACTGTTGTTTACGCGAAAGCCGGAGAGTTCAAACAGACGAGGCGTCTGGACGATTTCATCTTCCACTGTAAAACTGTTCAACACTGTCTCCTGAACACCAGCCGCACTGATGCAGCTGGTGGGTAGTGCAGCTTTATGGAGCCTACACTCTGAAGAATAAAGGTGCTCCTAATGATTCTTCTAGCAGATCCACGCAATTTAAAATACCTTTAAATAGTGTAAAATTAGTAAACACAAGAACCTTTAGGTCAAGTGAAAGGTTCTTTAAGCCTTAAAAGGATCTTTTTACCAATTATAACCATTTAAAGGTTCTTCACACTCACGCATCTCTTACAGTCATGCTTCTTTAGGAACCAAGGAAACTACAAATGGTTCTTTAAGTGATGCCATAGAAGAACCACATTTGTATTAGTGTGAAGAACCTCTAAATAGTTTATTATTGGTAAAAAAAAGTATGTTTACATGAAGTGAAAGGTTCTTTAAGCCTTTAAAAGGTTCTTCACGCTCATCTCTGTTGTAAGCATGGTTCTTTATGGAACCAAAAGAGTTACAAATGGTTCTTTGATAAATGCCATAGAAGAACCACCTTTGTTTCCAGTAAAGAACCATGCTTGTAATAGAGTGATAGTAAAGTGTGCGTCTGAAGAACCTTTAAATGGTTTAGAATAGCTAAAAAAATAACTTTTTAAGGCTTAAGGAACCTTTCACTTGACATAAAGGTTTTTTAAAGGTTCTTCACACTCACACATCTCTTACAGTCATGTTTTTTTATGGAACCAAGGAAACTACAAATGGTTCTTTAAGTGATGCCATAGAAGAACCACATTTGTATGAGTGTGAAAAACCTTTAATTAGCTTATTATTAGTGACAAAATATGTTTACATCAAGTGAAAGGTTCTTTAAGCCTTTAAAAGGTTTTCACTCACAAGCATGGTTCTTCATAGAACCAAAAGAGTTACAAATGGTTCTTTGAGAAATGCCATAGAAGAACCACTTTTGGGTCCAGAAAGTACCATGTTTGTAATAGAGTGATAGTAAAGTATGAGTCTGAAGAACCTTTAAATAATGTAAATTTAGTAAACACAAAAACCTTTAGGCCAAGTGAAAGGTTCTTTAAGCCTTAAAAGGTTCTTCACACTCACATTTTACTACTGCTCTATTACAAGCATGGTTCTTTATGGAACCAAAGTAAATGCAAATGGTTCTTTGAGATATACCATACTAGAACCACTTTTGGTTTCCAATAAAGAACCATGTTTGTAATAGAGTGATAGTAAAGTGTGAGTGTGAAGAACCTTTAAATGGTTAGAATAGCTAAAAAATTACTTTTTAAGGCTTAAGGAACCTGGAAGAACCACTTACTTGCCGTGCATATCAAAGATGCCACTCAAGCCCCACACTGGTTCATTACCTCATGTGCCCAGGAGCTTCAGTACCACAGCTGGCCTGAGGGGGCCGCTCCGTTCCCTCATCTAAATTCTCTCAGTTCTGTCAGTAACAGAGCCCTCCTCAGCCTCTCCTCCCACCCGCCCGCTTTCTTGTAATCTCTGGTCTATCTCTCTGAATCACATGCCCCATTGACCTCCCTATCCAGCTCCATTGATGTGATCAAGGGCTGCTTATGGAGGGAACGTGTTTCCGGCTCCAGCAGAACAGTTTCCTCTGCCTCCTCTACAGGTGCTGAGAGCGACAGGCTGGTTTTAGAACCGCGCTTTGGTTTTTTCAGCATTCTGACATCAGAGCTAACGCAGCTTGTCCCAAGTTCTCAAACGTTTGCCTGTTCCTCAGTCAAGGCCCTCAAATCTGAGCTTGTTTAGAGCAAGCTGCCTTCGCTTTGCCTAATCTCTCCAGTTTACGGTCAACGGGGAAAGAGCTGCAGAGCTCCAGATCTGCACAAACAGTGTATGTCCTTGGGTTATGAATTTTATAAACAGGCTGCTGGAAACATCAGTCCGCCTACGGTGTAGTCCTACCACAGACAGCTCTTCTGGCAAACGATCAGCCAGGCCATGTTTGGGGACTGAAGTTTGCTTCCTTAGTTTTATACTAGAGCTACGAGGCTAAGAAGTGATGGCAGCCCCCCCTGGTAACTTTCCTCACCAGCTAGCCTCATGCAAACTGCGTGCCTCAGTAATGCGAGTGAGTCAGTAATCGGGCCGTTCAGGGTGTGTGCTCTTACTCATTGAAGACGAGGTCCGGGGCGAAGTAAAGCATCTGCGCGTTGGTGTGTTTGTAGGATCTCCAGCTGAGGGAGAAGGAGGAGAGACACATCCAGGAGTACTGGATCAGCGTGATTTGGTCCTCAATGGGCAAGGTGCGGAAACCTGGAGAGAGAGAGGGGGGGGGGGGGGTGAACAGGGAAATTACTGGAAAATGAATAGCAGTGTGATGCTGTCCGACACCAGGTATGTACACGAATACTGCAGAAAGATACATTTTCTGCATTTATTATTATTGTTGTTTTTATGAGTTGTTTATGTAAATAAATAAATAAATAAATATACATTGTATATTTACTGTAACAATATGCATTGCTACTACTCTCACTGCTAGCACAACAGCTAGTAATATAACAATAAAAATGTCTAATATCAATAATGATAATTTAGGATATCGCTGTATGTGTTATTGTCTGGCAATAATAACATGCTGTACTTTAAATAAATAAATAAATAAATAAACAGTACTGCTACTGGATTACTGGAATGTAGAGAAGACCAAGGAAACGGTTGTTGACTTCAGGAAAACAAGACACGACCACTCTCCACTCATCATCAACGGCTCCTCTGTGGAGATCGTTAAGAGCACCAAGTTCCTTGGTGTCCACCTAGCGGAGAACCTCACCTGGTCCCTGAACACCAGCTCTACAGCCAAGAAAGCCCAGCAGCGTCTCTACTTCCTCCGGAAGCTGAGAAAGGCCCGTCTCCCTCCACCCATCCTCACCCTCTTCTATAGAGGGACCATAGAGAGCATCCTAAGCAGCTGCATCACTGCCTGGTTTGGGACCTGCACAGCCTCTGACCGCAAGACCCTCCAACGCATTGTGAGGACAGCTGAGAGGATCATCAGAGTCTCTCTCCCCTCAGTCATGGACATTTACACTGCCCGCTGCATCCGCAAAGCAACCGACTCCACCCACCCTTCACACAGACTGTTCTCCCTCCTGCCATCAGGAAGAAGGTTCCGCAGCATCCGGTCCAACACGACCAGACCTTGCAACAGCTTCTTCCCCCAAGCCATCAGACCTTTCAACTCAACTCAACTTCTGAACTGATGTTTTTTCTGTTACATGCACACACATACTCTCTCTCTCTCTCTCTCTCTCTCTCTCTCTCCAACCATTTACCCCAGATAAAATGGGAAGCATTTTTTGCACAAAGCATTTTTCACTAATAACTTTACTACCTCACTGGACTCCATATTTATTACACACTGCACACAGAATTTGCACACTACCCCAATTATTCTCTGTCTGTACTGTGTTGTGTTGTCTGTGTGCACTTGTTTGTGTTGCACTGGTGTTCTGTATGCACTGTGTCTATGTTGCACCATGGTCCTGGAGGAACGTTGTTTCGTTTCACTGTGTACTCTGTATGTAGTTGAAATGACAATAAAACCCACTTGACTTGACTTGACTTGATACCATTGCATTATTGTCAGGGTAATAATGTGGCATACTTTAAATAAATTATAATAAAATAAAATAAAACATTTAGTACTGCTACTGGACTTTCATTATACTAATAGTATTACTGTCCGGATAATAATGTGGCATACTTTAAATAAATAAATAAATAAAAGATGCAGTACTGCTACTGGATTTTCATTATACTACAGCATTACTGTCAGAATAATAACATGGCATAATAAAAATAAATAAATAAACAAACAAAACATTTAATACTGTTACTGGACTTTTATTATAATAAAGCATTACTGTCTGGATAATAACGTGGCATAAAAAATAATAATACAAATAAATAAATAAATAAATAAAAGATTTAGTACTGCTACTGGATTTGCATTATACTACGCATTACTGTCCGGAAAATAACGTGGCATGATAATAAAAAATAATAAATAAATAAATAAATAAATGATTTAGTACTGCTACTGGACTTTCATTACACTGTCCGGATAATAA
Source organism: Salminus brasiliensis (assembly GCF_030463535.1). Taxonomy (NCBI): domain Eukaryota; kingdom Metazoa; phylum Chordata; class Actinopteri; order Characiformes; family Bryconidae; genus Salminus; species Salminus brasiliensis. Next base: position 45,145,125 of record NC_132881.1, read on the forward strand.
TGTGGCATAATAAATAAAAGAAAAATGAATGAATTCAAGTGAATAAATACTTTTTTAAAAATGGTGGCAGATGCTAGATGGGTGCTATAGTGTTCCTAGGTATTTCTAGGTGGTTGCTTTTGGTGTTTCTTAGCGGTTGCTAAGCAGTGGCTATGGTATCCCACGGGGTGGCTATATGCTTACTAAGACATTGCTAGATGGTTGCTTAGGAGTTGCTTAGTGGTTGCTAGAGTGTTGATAGTTGGGTGTTTGCAGTTGCTATGGTGTCTCATGTGGTTGCTAGCATGAAGTGGTTGCTGTGGTATCCCATGGTGTGTCTAGTGTATATGTATCATTGTGATAACAACTGTGAGCTGAGAAAAATAATAATCAGACAATAACTTGGATACAATTTGCATGCATAATAATAATAATAATAATAATAATAAAGGAAAATATTCAGGCATTTCAGATTGATATCACTCGCCCATAGTCACCTGCACAGTTTTAGGGGTCCGTGGCCCTGAGTCACAGCCACAGGCTCAAACACAGGAGAGTAATGACCCTGTAGCTGTTAAGCTGAGTCCTTATGTGTGTTTGAGTGTGTGTGTGTGTGTGTGTGTGTGTATGTATGTGTGTATGTGGCAGCGTTTAAAAATAGGTGGTTGTGTGTGCGAGCAGGTAAACAGTGATTTGTGTGTGTGTGTGTGTGTGTGTGTGTGTGTGTGTGTGTGTGTGCGTATATGTGAAGGAGGAGGCGGGTTGTTTTTCCTGTGCCATAGGTGCACGTCCGGAGGTGTTAATATTTGTCTAGACACGATAAACTGTTGCAGCACAATCACCAGAATCAGCTTTACACGAACTGCCCAAGGTCTCCATTTATCACCCTGCTGTGAACTGGAGCACCATAAATAGAGTTCACCGAACGCCGGATAGAAAACTCTCAGGGTGAGTCGCACGCGTGCTGAAGCCCGAGACCCACAAGGACATGCAGCGACTTATCAGAAAAGATGAGGCTACTGCATAGTGTCCGGTCCACCCAGCTGACCACGACTGCAGGAGGTGCAGAACTGGTATCTTAGTGCTGCAGCAGGTCTGGGTGATTCTGTAGTGGGTGCAATGCTGTGGTTTCCAAATCTAGTCTGGAGAACCCTGTGGCCTGTGCATTTCTACATTACCCTGCTCTAACACACGCAGTTCTCGTTCTCAGGGAGGGTTGGTTAATGAGCTGAGTAGCTGGGTCAGGTGTGTTACGCTGCACTTCAATCACAGTGGAGCAAAGTTTCATTTTGCCTTAAGAAAAATTATTAAGATTAAATCAGTACTGAGGTAATAAGATAGGAGGGTTTTTTTAATGCTGGTTGACATAAAAAAAACACTGCATTGAAAATAACACCCAGAGCTCAAACACTGAGCTCCACTTTTTAGCATTTAGCGTGGCCAACGACTGGCAAGGTAATTCCTTCACTTCAGTGTAACGAACATTAGAGCATTACAGTGTCAGCCTCCAGAACAGGGCTGTAGTCTAGATCACCGTTGTCTATTTCTAGACTATGATTTAGTCAAGAGTGAGTCTGAAACGAGTCAAAACCAAGTTAGAAATCAGTCTGAAGTGAGCTAAAACCTAGTCTAAAGAGAAACAAAATCAAAACCGAGTCAAGTCCAAGTAAAACTGAGTCTGAAGTAAGTTAAAACCAAGTCACACTCCAGTCTGGAGCAAGTCAAAACCAAGTCTGAAGCGAGTTAAAACCGAGTCTGAAGTGAGTCAAAACCGAGTCTGAAGTGAGTCAGAAGCGAGTTAAAACCAAGTCTGAAGCGAGTCAGAAGTGAGTTAAAACCAAGTCTAAAATCAGTCTAAACCAAGTCTAAAGCGAAAATTAAAAACTTTAAAACAGAAAATTAAAACAGAGTCTTAAGTAAGTCAAAGTCTAAACAAAGTATTAAAAGAGTCAAAACCAAGTCAGAAATCAGTCTAATTAGTTAAAACCAAGTCTAAAGTAAATCTGAGACTAGGGCAAGTCTAAGTCAAAACCAAGTTTGAAGGGTTTGAAGTTTAAAAACCAAGGCAAAACCGTGTCCAAAGCGAGTTGAAGTCAAAACAGAGTCTGAAGCAAGTCAGAAATCAGCCTAAATTAAGTTTAAGTCTAAAGCAAATCAAAGTCAAAACTGAGTCTGAAGCGATTCAAAACCAAGTAAAACAGAGTCTAAAGAGTCTAGAGTGAGTCAAACCCGAGTCTGAAGCAAGTCAAACCCGAGTCTGAAGCGAGTCAAAACCAAGTCTAGAGTGAGTCAAAACCAAGTCTGAAGAGTCAAAACCAAGTCTGAAGAGAGTCAAAACCAAGTCTAGAGTGAGTCAAAAACGAGTCTGAAGAGTCAAAACCAAGTCTGAAGAGAGTCAAAACCAAGTCTAGAGTGAGTCAAAAACGAGTCTAGAGTGAGTCAAACCCGAGTCTGAAGCGAGTCAAACCCGAGTCTGAAGCGAGTCAAAACCGAGGCTGAAGAGAGTCAAACCCGAGTCTGAAGAGAGTCAAAACCGAGTCTGAAGAGAGTCAAAACCGAGACTGAAGCAAGTCAAAACCGAGTCGGAGGCGAGTCAAAACCGAGTCGGAGGCGAGTCAAAACGGAGTTTAAAATGAGGCGTGTGTCAGGGCATGTTGGATCTGAATGGATGCCTTTACACAGTGTCCAGCTCTCCCTCTGCATTGTGTGTTCTGAACCTCATGGTGAGTCTTTGAAAGTCAGCAGGCCCAGTTCGCCCCGGCGTCTACCGGCTTTCTATTTATACATCTGGATATAGCAAGCAGACACCCTGGTATCAAATAATTGCAATACAGCAAATGACTCCTGAGAGGGGAAAGCGTAAAGACGACAGCGTGAAAAGCAGAGTCAGGATCTTTACCAAACTTCAGCTTCCATACGTTTACTGAAGGTGGCTAAAACTCTGCGCTACAGAACCGAATGAGTACCACACACACATCACATACACCATCTGTCCAAAAGTATCCAGACACATCCACTGTAATAATTACACCTGCTTTAAGACACACCCCACTGTGTTTGATGTTTGGAGTAGTATATACACTGAACTACACACAGTATACTACATATTCACAATGTATTCGATACAGTGTACTATCTTCAGTTCACTGCATGGTGTATGCAACATTAGTGTACTATATAGAGGGTGCTAGATGCAGTGTACTATCCTCGGTGCACTATATAGAGTGTACCAAATACGGTGTACTACAGAGTGTACTACATACAGTGCATTATATACTGCACAATGCACTACATATAGGACCCTGTATAGAGTGTACTTCATACAGTGCACTATAGAGTGTACTACACACACTATATGAAGTGCCCTGCGTATAGTGTACTATAGACAGTGCCCTAAATAGGGTGTATACAGTGCACTATATACAGCACAATGCACTACATACAGGACACTACATAGAGCGTACTACATACAGTGCACTATATACAGTGTACTACATAGAGTGCATCATAGATTGTACTACATACACTATGTACCATATAAAGTGCATTATATAGGGTGTAGTGCACAATATACTGTACAATGCACTACATATAGGACACTACATAGAGTGTACTGCATGCAGTGTACTACATACAGTGCACTATAGAGTGAACTACATACACTATATAAGGTGCACTGCAAACAGTGTACTATATACAGTGTACTATATAAAGTGCACCAAATAAGGGGCATATAGTACACTATATACTGCACAATGCACTACATAAAGGACACTATATAGATTGTACTGCATGCAGTGTACTACATACAGTGCACTATAGAGTGAACTATATACACTACATACAGTGCACTATAGAGTGTAGTACATACACTATTAAGTGCACTGTATATAGTGTACTATACACAATATACTGTACAATGTACTACATATAGGACACTATATAGAGTGTACTGCATGCAGTGTACTACATAAAGTGCACTACATACACTACATGAAGTGCATTGCATACAGTGTGCACTAAATAGGGTGCATACAATGTACTACACATAGGGTTCTATACAGAGTATACTACATATATGACACTATATACAGTGTACAACACAGTGTACTATATACACTGTACTACATATGGTGTACACCTGTAAATGGTGTTTTATACACAGTGTACTCCACACGATGCACGATACACACATATAAAACTATATTCAGGGCACAGGAACGCACCTGGAAGTACTTTGGCCCACTTGACCACGCGGATCATCTGTTTGCCGGCGAGTTTGTTGAGGCTGGTCAGCAGGTGGTCAGTCGTGTCCGGTTGTGTGTTGTCGTAGCCGGCAAACACCACCTCAGGCTCGATGAGCTCCAGGATGCTGCAGACGGATGGCGACAGGTACGGAGTGACCGAAGGGACGTGAGGGACCAGAGCCATGGTTGAGCTCAGCTCCTTTTCTGAAGAGAGGAACGGCGCGGTGTCTTTGGAGCCCTGCACCGAGTCCTCACTCACGCTCTTCAGCTTCCCCAACTTCTTTGATTTTCGCGCTGAAAGGAGATAAAGGCCTTAACTTAAAAAAATGCTTCGGTTTTATCCTAGAGACTGACAGACACAGCAAACCTTCCACAGCTCGCACTGATGTGCCATCCTGGATGAGCTGCACTACCTGAGCCACTTGTGTGGGTTATAAAGTCCGTTTCATGCTACCACGAGTGTGAAAGCACCACCAATAATTGCCAATAATTTCCACCTGTTGTCTATTCCATTTGCACAACAGCATGTGAAATTGATTGTCAATCAGTGTTGCTTCCTAAGGACAGTTTGATTTCACAGAAGTTGGATTTACTTGGAGTTATATTGTGTTGTTTAAGTGTTCCCTTTATTTTTTGAGCAGTGTATATATATATATATATATATATATATATATATATAAACATAAACACTACTATTGTTACATGAGCATCAACAACAAACTTTAATTTCAATTCCAAAACCTATATACACTATATGGGTAAAAGGACAAAAGTATTGGGACACTTGCTCATTCATTGTTAAAAAAAAAAGGTAGATAAAAGAAGATAGAGCGAGACGTCCTAAAAACAAAGATACATTTAAAACAGGGCTCTTTTCAATCATGGTTGTTTCTGTGCGGTACTTAAAAATCCAATTTGAGGAAAACTGTGTTTGTGTTTCTCGTGGTGATGCGTAAAAATAGAAAACAAATTGCTCTGGTTGTAGAGGAGACAGCTCAGATTAAGGCCTGCTGTGGGAAACACCAGTTAAACGAAGCGAAAACAGCGAAACGCCAACGAGGACGAGTGCAGTTCCCGTCACGCTCCTCTAATTTCTCTCCTTTTTGCTGCTGTATGTATTGTGCATTCAGTCATATGTCCGTCTCACTTCGGCAAGCCTGGCTCTCCGGTTATTTACCCGTCATTCACTGAAAGAATCTTAAGCACGAATCCTCAGAATCGCAGTCATTCATTAAAGTCTGAAAGAGGAAACTCCTTAAGTCCTTTAATGCCTGCTTGAGTGACTGTTAACTAACAATGTGTCATTTGCAATCTTTCAGCCCGACTGACAGGAAAGCCTGACTAAGGCGCTTGTTTTTGGACTTCAGGGAATCCAAAGCCAGTGAATCAGACCTTGGGCCCTGTCCATCTCCACCAGAGCGGTGGAATTCAGCAATCCTGCTAGGTGGATTCTGGCCACATTAACCAGAGAGACTCTGAGGTCTCGGTTCTGTTGAAGCTGAAATCGGTGGTTTCGTTGTCTACACTTCTGCACTGCCAAGTTTATATTAGGAGGAACTCAATCTATTAAACCCTGCAAAACTAATTTCACCCAATTACAGACTTATTGACTTTTTTATAAGATCCATAAGAGACACATGCATCAAATCAGCCATAACATTAAAACCACCTGTCTATTATTTTGTAGGTCCCCTCTGAAGTCTGACGTCCTGTGGTATTTGGCACCATGACGTTAGCAGCAGATCCTTCAAGTTGTGAGCTGTGTAGGACACATGGATCTAAACCAACCCTGACCCTGTCACGACCTTGCCCGTCCTGTAGATGCTTTGTAGATGATTATATTATCTGTAACTAACAGTTATAAAATATACTGTATACTAATAGTACTAATACTATTACTATACTAATACTAATACTAAAGCCGATGACGTCTTTAATATATATATATATATATATATATGCCAGAGTGGTACAGAGCAATTGGTGTACCACTGTGGAGCACCTAACCTCTATACTGAACATCTTCCTCACGCTAGTGTCATCCAAACTAAATATGCTTATTCCTACTATTAGGCAGGTGCTGATATGACTAACCTATATATATATATATGGACAATAGTATTGGGACACCTTCATATGCTTTTACGACCTCCCATTCTAAACCCATAGGCATTTGCTCTAAGCTCTACCAGCAGCAGCAGGTCTGGAGCTCTGCTGCAGTTACTGAGTCAGTTGGAGGCTTTTCTGCACTCTGCGCTGAGCTCAGCACTCGGCCCTGACCCCGCTCTGTAACTTTACATGGTCTGACAGACACTCGGTGGCTGAGCTGCTCTCTGTGAGCTGTTCCTCCTAAACTCTTCCACTGTTCAATAATAATACCTCTCACAGCTGATGGCAATGGGACTATAAATTTTAGGAGGTGTCCCAATACTTTTGTCCATATAGAGTGTATACCTTCTATCTCCAAAATAGTAATTTGGAAGATAGCAAATAGGAAAAAAACCTTCTTAGCTTTCAATGGAAGTCAATGTAAGTCATTTATGGAGCATTTCTATTGGTCCGTTCACCATGAAATGAACTGCTAAGTGAAAAACGACCACAATACAAGTTTATTTTCGTGTGACAGCGACAATCTAAGTCTCTGACCAGCTCTCAGGTTGTGCGTTACATACTGAAACTCATTCTTACATGTCATTTCCTGTTTGTCCGGCATTTCAGAAAAGTTACGCAAGTGTTATTATTAGTAAGTGATGATGTATGATCTTCGGTCAGGTTTCTTATAATATCGCTTTAACGCAATATGACACAAATTCCAGACTAATCCAGCTTCCATTACCATCTGGCTTCATTCGAATCTTCCGCTGTTGTGTCTTCTTCTCACGTAATCAGTCTGACCTGACAGTTTGGCTTTGGAGCCAGACGTGTATAAAGTACTAGAGCCCAGACCTGAGTAAAAGTACAGGAGCTCTATCAGAAAAGTGACTTGAGTAGAAGTAGACGTGACTTCAAGCTCCAGACTTTAGTAGAAATACTAAAGTATTCAACATTTCCTGTACTTAAATACTGCAAGTAGTTTAGTATTCTAAAAAGTACTCATTAAGTACTGAAAGTAAACGTACAGTACTGTGTTCTGTAGTTCTTACAGAAAGCAGTCAAAAGTTTGGGTATCAGTGTTTATATTAGTTCAGATGCTCAGACTTAAGCACTGTCTCAGTTCCTCTGTCTGTAGTAGAAGGACAGGACTGTAGAAGACAGAGTTCATGAACACGAGTCTTCAGTTCACTCTCTAAACAAACTCGCCCAAAAGAGAGAGAGAGCTGAGCAGACCTGACTCGACCCGCCACATACAAGAGCTTCATCTGTAGAACCAGTGAGGAGAGCAGCTCAAACCCCTGAGCTTCACTCTCTGTAAACTCAACTACAGCTGAAAGATCTCAGCCCATTCAGCACATACGAGTATTTGCAGGAGGTGAAGATGATGGAGGTGGTTCTTCTGGTGGTTCTTCTTCTTCTTCCATCTGGAGATAAACTAACAGAGCTCTAGCGTTAGTGTCCTCAGAGGAAGAACGGCAGCATGCTCGCTCACGGCCTGATCGCCTGTTCTGCTCAATGTTGAGGCGGCTTCATCGAACCCGGTGATGGCGCTATCTAGCGCTCTGGAGGTGATAATGTGGGTTTGAAATGATTCGTATTGTTTTTATAATTGTAACGAGTAACGATGCAGCTCATAAACAATATAACGGAGTAAAAGTATTAAACTCATCCAGAAAATGTAGTAAAGTACAGATACAGTATTTTAGTACTTAAGTACAGTAGTGAAATACTTCTGCTTCCTTACTATATATCTCTGTTTGGAGCTCAACAGATGCTGGTTCCTCATATAACCTCTGTTCTTCAGCCTCTTAGCGAAACAGCAGCGTCCCTCCGTCTTCTCCATGCGCGCTCTCTGTTCTCGCTCTGCATGCAGTAATGATTTAACAGCACAGCAGCCAGCGCTGCCGAGTCATTAGCGAGCTACCCTTGTTTTTAAACTCTGGCTAATGTGCAGATATTGCTTGTTTACCGAGCGCAGCGCCGCGTTCGACTCACGTGAGGGCAGAGGTTTTTCTGCCTGGGGTTTCCCTGGTAGTCTGTAATAAGCAGCTTTACAGAGGTTTATTGTTTGCTGTAAGTAGCAGAGTAGCAGTTTACCTCCCAAATTCATCCCCGCCTGGAGACACTTCCGTACTCGGCAGGCTGGACAGTTTTTCCGTCGGATTTTGTCAATGATACAGTCGTTCCTCCCAGCGCAAAGGTAGTTGTGCTGACCTGCAAAAGAGAGAGCGAGACAGCGAGAGAGAGAGAGAGAGAGAGAGAGTGAGTTGATTTTTTACATCTTTACGTTTCTTTTAGACCCCGTATGTAAACACACTCTTCGGTTCTTCACTCAGAGCTATATTACTGTCAAAATTACATCAGTTTCATAGGCCCTAAAATAGAACCCTGTGGGACTCCTAAGCAGCTGAAAGCAGACTGTAGATGCTAGCTCAATAAGATGAGGCATTTCAGTGATTGCAGTCATACAGACTAACCAAACAGCATCAAGTCTTGGGAAAAGTTGATGAAAATCTAACATATTTAACTATTTAGGAGGTTAGAGCTCCGGGTTATTGATGACAGGGTTGTTGGTTCGATACCCGGGCTCGGCAAGCTGCCACTGTTAGGCCCTTGAGCAAGGCCCTTCACCCTCTCTGCTCCCCGGGCGCTGGAGTTGGCTGCCCAGTGCTCTGTGTGTGTGTGTGTGTGCTCACTGCTCCTAGTTTAGTAGGATGTGTGTGTGATCACTACCATAGAATTGGTCGTACCAAACAGAGATTAAGGGAAAAAAATTAAAAATTAAAAAATGAATTAAATAAATAAATATTGCATAGAAATATAAATTTAAATATGTGATTTGAATGGGAGGTGTGCAAGGAGGATCTTTTTTATTGTTATAAAAGAAATACTTTTATTTTTATAAATTATTATTATGAAATGATTATATATGTTTTTAAATTATTGTACTTAAAATGTACAATTATTAAAATAAACATTTTTTAATCAAATTAATTTTATTAAAAAGATCAATAAATAATAATAAAAAATGTGATTTTAATGGGAGGTGTGCAAGAAGGAAACCCCCGCTGTCTAATATATATACTCTGGGTGAAGTCGATAATATTTCTATATATTTTTATATAGAATATATATATAGATATATAGATATATTAGATATATAGATATATATAGATATATTATAGACTTCACCCAGAGTTCACCCAGACAAAGACCAGGACTGTGCTTTAGACAGATGAATCAGAATATATATATATATATATTCCATTTAGTTATTTATTTCCCCCCAGTGAATAATGATGATAATGATAATTAGAGAATTCATAAAAATCAAATGATGGATTATTTTTGCGCATCTGCATAAAAACGGCAGCTTTTCCAGAGCTTTTATAACAAATCACTTTCACAGGTTCCTGGAAAGCAGTGGACCTCTTTTCTCTGGTCAGTGGTAAAGACTGACCTTTGAGTCAAGGACGTTGGATGACTTCACGCTCCGTACTTCGCTCACTGTAAATATGCCACATTCAGGACTGTAAGGTTCTGTGTGTGTGTGTGTGTGTGTGTGGGTGAGAGGGTGTGTTGCTGTGTGAGGCTGCAGTGATCTGAGTGAGTCTCCTCTCAGAACCATTCTGCTCCACTGAGTCCCACACCCACACTCACACTCACTCTCACACACTCTCACACACTCCACAAGACCCTAACGCTGCACCGCAGGGTCACACACATGCATTGGGGACACACACTGTGTATGTGAGAGAGTGTGTGGGTGTATGTGTGTGTGTGTGTGCGCGCATGTGTCTTATGTACTCTCTTGCTCTCTTACAACTCACTCTCACTTCAGCTCACTCACATAAGCTCACTATATGTCCAAATGTTTGTGGACACTCCTTCTAATGAATGCGTTCAGCTACTTTAGATTGCACCCATTGCTGACACAGATGTGCAAATGCACACACTCAGCTTGTCTAGTCCCTGCTAGAGAAGTACTGCCAATAGAATAGGACTCTCTGGAGCAGATAAACATGATGAACCTATTGGCACCATGCAGCCTAATAATGCCAGGCGTGGGCTAGAGGGGTAGAAAGCCCCCCAGCATTGAGCTGTGTGTGTTCTATGGAATGATGGTGGAGCTCCATCCAATACTTTTGGATGGGATGAGTTGGGGAGTCTGGTATGAGGTGGGGTGGTGATCATCCAATATCCTGACCTCACTAACGCTATTGTGGCTGAATGCAATCAAATCCTCACAGCACTGCTCCACTCTCCAAAATCTAGTAGAAGGCCTTCTTCCCTGGACAGTAGAGACAGCTACTCCAACAAAAGCAGGAGAAACGCACAGAGGAATAAATAAATGAGCAGGTGTCCCAATACTTTTGTCCGTATGTGTGTATCTACCCCCCCCCCCTCATCTCTCCTACATTATTAGAGTTCATCTCTGTGCTCTAACAACTTCCTCAGACCCCCCGTCCTGTCGGCTAAGCTCGGGTCTCCCAGCAGGCCGCCGTGTCTCACTGTTCAGCGAGGTTCGGTACAGCCAGACAGAGCGAGGGTGTTTTTGGCAATTTTGGCGCCTATTTGGTGCTTCTTGGCTGTGTGTATAGCATGTGCTGAGGCTGGGGGGAAGCTGCCAGAAAGCCCAGGATCAGCTCGGAGGAGCAATGGCAGCTGTAGCTCCGCCACTATTTCTGGCTCCGTCACATGACCCGTTACATAAGCCCATTTTTCTTGCTCTAAAAAACAGTAAACTGCGACACAGGAAATACAACACAACCCCTCCTCCTCCTCCTCCTCTTCCTCCGCCTGCCGCCTTTTCCATGGCTCAAACACACACATGCAGATCGGACCTGAAATCTGCTCACACACCTCCTGACCCTGTCCACCCACTGGCTGCGGCGGCCCACGAATCCTGTTAATCATTGCCTGAACAGAGGCGCGTTCAAACGGGTCGCGTGTTTACTATGTGTCTGTGTGTGAGACGTGTGTGTGTGTGTGTGTGTGTAACGGTTTGTTTACAAGTGACTGTGTCAGTTGTTGTGCATTGTGTGTGTATGTATGTGTGTGTGTTTAGTAGCTCAAGCCAATTTCTCAAGCCAACTGTGCTACATAGTCTTTCAAAACTCTCTCTCTGCTGTCCAGGGATGGCTTTCTACTACATGTCCAAATGTTTGTGGACACCCTTTCTAATAAATGCATTCAATTACTGCAATTGCAGAGAAAGATGTGCAAATGCACACACGCACACACACACACACACAACAGCTTCTCTACCCCTGTAGAGAAGTACTGCCAATCAAACAGACCCCTCTGGACCAGATAAGCTATGGACCTCTTGGCACCATGCCTACTAATGCCAGGCGTGGGTTAGAGGGGTATAAAGCCCCCCAGCATTGAGCTGTGGAGCAGTGGAACTACTGTATTCTCTGGAATAGTTTTGGGATGAGTTAGTGAGTCGCGGATAATGAGGTGGGTTGGTGATCATCCAACATCCTTCCCCTTACTGACGCTCTTGCCTCTGAATACAATCAAATCCTCACAGCAATGCTCTAGTAAAGAAAATCTAGCAGAAAGCCTTCTTCCCCGGACAGTAGAGACAGTTACTCCAACAAAAGCCGGACAAAACATTGAATGAGGTGGTGTCCCAATACTTTTGTCCATGTAGGGTATTTTAGGGCCTTCTACACGCTTTGTGGGCGTGTCCCTAAAAGTGCATACCACCCTGTTACATCTTCCACTCCAGGGGTTGAATCTACAGGATGTACATGAGGGTACCACACACACACACACACACACACACACACACACACACACACACACTCATATTATAGTTAATAGAATACCTCTGCAATGACCTGCTACTCACCTGTGAGTGTTTAGAGGCCACTGCATTACTGGATGGGCCAGAGCGCGTCACGCTACATCCGTTGTTTTAATTAAACTCCACACACCGGTTCTGCTTGGCCACTTCCAGCACTGCCCACCATCAGCACGCTGCCATTACTGCGCTAAATTACACTCAGAAACTCGATGCAACAAAACTCGAAACTGTAATGGTTGCACAGAGAGAAGCAGCCAGTCTGAGGTCTTTTAAGGCAGATGCTAATGCAGGCTTACTAGCCTAGGCTCACAGTCTCTCAGTATTAGGGCTGGATATACTGATCAATGATGAAAGAGGACACTGGAGACTTACAGGTGTTCACCAGGGTATCATGTTCTGGGCTGGGGGGCTTTAAGTAGGCCTAAGTTGTGGGACCATAACAATGTGTGTGTGTGTGTGTGTGAGGGTGGGAGGGTGGGCTTAAATACCTTGACATACTGTCGCTGTCCAGTGAAAAACATGTTTCTCTAAATCGGTGACTTTTAGTTTAGTAAAAGCTGTGGCTGTAGTACGTTGTCATCTTTATTTTATTAAGCTAGAAAAATCGTATTCACTATATTGACAAAAGTATTGGGACGCCTGCTCATTCATGGTTTCTCCTGCTTTTGTTGGAGTAACTGTCTCTTCTCTCCAGGGAAGAAGGCTTTCTACTAGATTTTGGAGGAGCATTGCTGTGAGGATTTGATTTGATTTACAGCAGAAGGCAAAAATGATCTTGACTTTGAATGGAAGTCAATTATTATAAAAGCTTATTCTAAGTCATTTAGAGCATTAATATTGGCCCATGCATCCACAATTACTTATGTAGTGTACAGAAGCAGCTACAGGGTTCAAACCATGGAGGAAACTAAAACAAATGGACAAAAATGGAGATACATGGTTTTTATTGGACAGCAAATGACCAAGAAGGCAAAAATGATCTTGACTTTGAATGGAAGTCAATGTAACATAAGAATTGACCTTGAAATATCTTAGTAGTTCATAACCTTGCTGATAAAAGTCAAAAGGACAAAAGTATTGGGACAGCAACATACGCTTTTGTGACATCCCGTTCTTAAACCCATAGGCATTAACTCACTGCACTGTACCAGCTCTTCTCAATCTAGGAATCCAGTCACGCACCCGCAGGTATTCATAGCCCGAGCCTCCTCGTGCAGCGCCATCTGCAGGAGCCTGAAGTTGTACTCTGGGAATCAGGTCTGGAACAGCATCAGAAGACGTGTTTCTGAGCTTATTCCAAGTCATTTAGAGCATTTCTATTGGCCCATTCATCCACAATTACTTATGCAGTGTACAGAAGCAGCTACAGGGTTCAAACCATGGAGACAACTAAACAAAATGGACAAAAATGGAGATACATGGTTTTTATTGGACCTCAAATGACCAAAACCAGTAAATAACCTTAATAGCCCATATGAGCAATTCATCTAAATGCAACAGTTTAGTAAAAACTGTGACTGTAGTACGTTGCAAGTCTTTATTTTATTAAGCTAGAAAAATTTTAGCTTCACTATATTGACAAAAGTATTGGGACACCTGCTCATTCTTGGTTTCTGCTGAAATCAAGGGTATTCAAAAAAGAGTCAATCCTGCTTTTGTTGGAGTAACTGTCTCTACTGTCCAGGTAAGAAAGATTTCTATAAGATTTTGGAGAAGCATTGCTGTGAGGATTTGATTGCATTCAGCGACAAGAGCCTTAGTGAGGTCAGGATGTTGGATGATGATGATCACCACCCCACCTCATCATCCCCAACTCCCCAACTAATCTCAAAGGTACTGGACACAGTTCTTCCACTGCTCCACAGCTCAATGTTGGGGGGCTGTATACCCCTCTAGCCCCTCTAGGCTTATGTTTATCTGCTTCAGAGAGTCCTATTCTATTGGCAGTACGTCTCCACATGTGTGTGTGTGTGTGCATTTGTACATGTATGTCAGCAATTTGTGCAACGGAAAGTAGCTAGATGCATTCATTAGAAGGGGTGTCCACAAATATTTGGACATATAGCGTATGACAAATAAAAGCTGATGTGGTTAACAATGCTATGCATTAGCTTGCCGTCATTTACAGAATGGTGTCTGGCTCCTATTCTTACTTACTTAATTCATTACTGGCATGTTCTCATTTATTTAAGCCACCTAACTCCATTTACTTAAGTCTCTACCCTCCAATCCGAAAAAAGGAGGCCATTTCCAACCACGTCCAAAAACAGCCCAGCTAAACAAAGAGCCTTTCCCACACTTCCTCCCAGACCCTTTAGATAATGCGGCCGTTTTCATGCCCTTCATTGCTGTGAAATGTCTTACGCCTTAAATTCTGACCATGAATTGTGGCCAGTTCCACTGTATCAGCAGCTATAAATCCACAGCGATAAATCCATGAGAGCTCACATCGCTGCTTGAAGTATCAAACTGAAAATCCGGCTGCGATTCACGATTTCACAGCCAGCCACCATACGTCTTCAGCTTCAGTAGCTGCGGACATCTCCACTCCGTGTGTGCCACCAGCCTTGTTATGGTGGTTGGGGGTGTCCCGAGTGTCTACTTTTAGCCAGCTATGTCATTCTGTGGAGAGGCGCTGGGCTCAGGCTGTCAGTGCCAACGTTAAGCAGATACTTCGAGGGGAATATCCCCATGGGAAAACACCCAATACGCTGCCCGGTGCGCCCAATCCCACTTCAGACGGCCTATTAGCTGACAAAGCTGACCACACTGATGTCAACAATTTTTTTTTATAGCTGACCTGAAATCAGAATTGCCCTTGAAATACCTTGTTAGTTCATAACCTTGCTGATATTAAGCACAATATATACTACATGGACAAAAGTATTTGGACACCAATGTGTGCTTTTGTAACATCTTAAACCCATAGGCATTAACTCACTGCACTGTACCAGCTCTCCTCAATCTAGGAATCCAGTCACGCACCCTGCAGGTATTCATAGCCCGAGCCTCCTCGTGCAGCGCCATCTGCAGGAGCCTGGTGTCGTACTCTGGGAATCAGGTCTGGAACAGCATCAGAAGACGAGTTTCTGAGAGTCAGCGGCTCGTGTGATAGCCCAGCCTAACCCAGCGTAGCCCAGGTTGGACGGCTGGAGTGGCAGCAAGTAAGGCATTGCTAAAAAAGCAAAAGCAGGCCTGTCTGGACCAGGAAACACTGCCAGTGGACTCCAGAGGGGAAGCTTTTACTGACACAATTTATCACCAGAACGAAAGCAGATCGTCGTATTTTTCACCCTATTTGCAGCTCTAGCATTCTTCCATGTGGCACATGTGTGTGAGCGTCTCCTTCCAAACAGTCCATCTTAAGCCATGCCCCGAGTCCGGTTTCATGGAAATGGGGTCTCGTTTCTGACCCAGTCCTGGACGGGGAGGGTTGGGGGGGTGGATAAGAGGAGTTGGCCTCCAGTAAGGGAGCTCGGCGTCAACGTGACAACATCAACAACAACAGCAGCACAAGCAGCAGCAGCAGCTGGAGAAATGCAGGCCAGAGGCGCGTGAATCAGCGCACGGCTATTTCCTTAACTGCACACGTCAAATCCATTCAACACATCTCCAGCTGACTCATCGCAGCTCACTCTAATCACTGTTGTTGTTGGACAGAGCTGCAGCAGCTTCCCAATAACGACTTTCACATGAGGCCTGAAGAAGCCTGCTCCGATATGAAGATGGGCTGCCAAACTCCTAAAAGCAATATTCCAAAGAGAATGCCTCGCGTTCGTTGGCGTTTTTTCAGCCATATCATTAAAACCACCTGCCTAATATTGAGCGGGTGCCTCTGATGCCGCTAGAACAGCTCTGACCTGGTGAGGCTTGGACTCCACAAGTCTATGCTCTCGGGATCAGACCTAGACGGACTACTTCAACAAGCCGTGGCCGGCCCATGACCTTGTCGCTGGTTCCCTGGTTGACCTTTCTTGGAGCACTTTTGAATGGTACCGAAAACTGCATATAGGAAACACCCCACAAGACCTGCCTGATGTTTTGGAGATGTTGTGACCCACGATTTGGCTCTTATCCAAATTCTTAACCTCCTATAACTGAATGTTACTCACTTCTCTTGTCAGTGGTTTTAATGTTATGGCTGACTGATGCAATCCAATACGCAGGGACAGATCATGGCCTTGGTGTTTACTGTGTAGTATCTGTGCTAGGTAGCAGGGCCCAAGACGAGGGACCAGTATTTTACTTATCTAGTCATTACATAATGACTGCAATGGACTGGTGCCCAGTCCAGGGGATGTTCCTGTGTTAGGCCCAATGATTCCAGGTGGGCTCCAGACCCACCATGACCCTGACCAGGAAGAACTGGAAGCACGGATGATAGTAATTACATAATCAAGTACTGTTCCTTTATCTAATATAATATTTTGCATCTGTAGTGCTTTGTGGTCTGATGCTCCCCCTCCAAGCATTTAAAGATACCTGGTCAACTTTTCTGCACCCACACCCCCACATTTTTTATTTTTCTGCCAAGCACGACTCTGTATATCACTTTCCTCTGTTTGCCCCACAGAGTTCACAGATACATCTACATGTAAACTAGCTAATTTCTCCTCTGCTGTGTACCAGCAGCATCGCTAGACCTGAGCTCATGAAACTGCAGCCCTGATATTTTTCTGGTTACACTGCTGAGCAAAAGTTTAGGTAATTGTGTAAATTACAATGTAAAACATTATTATTAGAATAAGCACTAATAAGATCACTCCTACAGAAAGTGGCGGTGGTTCTCCATCACTGTGATCATCATTAGAACATCTCCAAAGTTCTCCTCTCTCATGGAGTCTAGTATTATTTAGAGTTCTCCTCAGATCAACACCTGGTTTGGTGGTAAATCAGGGCTTAATGATGGTAAATCAGGTGAGCTGCTGCTGATGATGATGATGGAGGTGAACACATCCTCCACGCTGTGCTGGCTGGACTGGGGGGCGTCTAGGAGAAACCTGGAGGAACCGAGCTCTGTTCTTCAGACTAGCTCACCGACAAGATCTCACTACTTTCTTCAGAATGAGAAGCTCTTGTTTCTCCTTTTTACTGGATTTATGTTCAGCTGCTTTATCTGTTCTGATGAGATCTGGAGTTCGTACAGTAGAAAATCTCTTGTTTTATGGATAAATAGCTGAAACCTTTGCACAGGACTGTGCATACATTTTTTTTGGCCTCAAGGTGTTATAGATTATCAATAGACACAAAACTACAGTAGAGCTGTTATCTATCATATGAGTCAATACACAATATCTTGACCAGTAATCACGAAAAATCAGGAGTTTGTTTTAAAAAAGGCAAAATGAGAAAATGAGAAAATGAGAAAATCAGACTGATCTAATCAATAATAAGCCAGACAAAGATAATGTACTGTAAGCAGATGGTTGCATACATTAGGCCATGTTTCTTTCATTAATGAGAGTAAACATTAAGCATCTCGCAAACTGCCCACTAATCATGACTGATTTATCCAGCTGCTTTGGTCCAGACCTAGACTCAACTACTATAAAACCTTGCTCTGGACTCAGATTCCACTACTATAAAACTGCGGTCTTTACTTGGACTACAAAGCCTCAGTCTTGACTTAAACTGTAAAGTGTTGATCTTCAAGCGTTGTCTACAAAAAAGCTTTGGGTTTAACTTAGACTGGATGATTTTCAAAACCTTGGTCTCAGCTTGGACTGGACAACTAAAAAGCTTTGGCCTTGATGTGGACCGACTCCTACAAAGCCTTGGTCCTGACTATTATAAATCTTTGTCTCAACTTGGACTTGACTACTATAAAACCTTGGTCCTGACCTGGACTACTATAAAATATGGGTTTTGACTTGGACCCAACTACTCTAAAATCTTGGTCTTCACTCGGATTTGACTACAAAAAAGCCTTGGGTTTTAGACTGGACACTTGATGTGGACCCGACTCCTACAAAGCCTTGGTCTTGACTATTAGAAATCTTTGTCTCTACTTGCACTTGATTACTATAAAACCTTGGTCTTGACTTGGACTCAACTATTATAAAACCTTGGTCTTGACTTGGACTCAATTATTATAAAAACTTGACTTGGACTTGACTACTACAAAGCTTTGGTCTTGACTTGGACTATTCTAAAAATCTGGGTCTTGACTTGGACTACTATAAAACCTGGGACTATTATAAAATCCAAGTCAAGTGTTTTGACTTGGACCCAACTACTTTAAAATCTTGGTCTTCACTCTGATTACTCTGGAAAAAAAACCTTGGTCTTGACTTGGACTCAACTATTATAAAACCTTGGTCTTGACTTGGACTAGACTACAACAAAGCCTTGGTCCTGACTATTAGAAATCTCTGTCTCTACTTGGACTTGACTACTATAAAGCTTTGGTCTTGACTCAGACTAAACTACAATAAAAACCTTGATCGTAACTTGGACTATTCTAAAATCTGGGTCTTTACTTGAACTACTATAAAACCTGGGACTATAATAAAATCCAAGTCAAGTGTTTAGACATGGACCCAACTACTATAAGATCTTGGTCTTCACTCGGATTTGACTACAAAAAAGCCTTGGGTTTTAGACTGGACACTTGATGTGGACCCGACTCCTACAAAGCCTTGGTCTTGACTATTAGAAATCTCTGTCTCTACCTGGACTTGACTACTATAAAAACCTTGGTCTTGACTTGGACTAGACTACTACAAAGTCTTGGTCCTGACTATTAGAAATCTCTGTCTCTACCTGGACTTGACTACAATAAAGCTTTGGTCTTGACTCAGACTAAACTACAATAAAAACCTTGGTCTTGACTCGGACTACTATAACACGTGGTGGTGGGACTGGCTGGTGGTAGCTGGTCTAATGCAGGCAGAGGGGACCCCAGTGGTCAGTCTTCTAGCCGGTCGGGCAGGAAGAGTAGCTGACCATTTACTCTGAGGGTAGAGACATGTAGCTTTGCATCTGGCTCCCGTGTCGTGCATGTGGTACCCTCAACCTTTTCCCTGTCTGAGGAACAGCAGTGTAGTGTAGTGTAGTGCGGCCCGTGCTGATTACTCATCTCGACCTGTTGAAAAGTCCACGGCTCCCCTGTAGACAGGTTCTATAGATAAAACTGTGCTGAGAGCTCGCAGCGGCGGGGGGCAGATATTCCAGCTCGATATCCCAAAATAGGTTGCTGTGGTTACTCAGATGAGTTGATACGGCTTCCGGACAGTCTATCAACAAGCCCGGACAAAAGCCCTATCGACAGTATAAACACATGAGCGCCCGCCCACGTCCCAAAAAACATATTGACGGTGAAAACACAAGATGCCCACGATCAGATACTCGCCGCCGCATTTGCTTACACACAAAAGGTGTATCCTCCGAGCACTCCTGCATTTTGCATTGATGTCAAAGAACAAAGGTATCACCCAGGAGGCGGAAGAGATGGGAGATATTTAAAGCGCCAGCGCCGAGGGCGGACAGGCAGGGGTCAGCTGAGGCTAGGCCAGGGCGACAGAGATGACCTGTCATGGTGTGTGTCGGGTTACACATCATCTTTACCTTGACCGTTCTCAGTAGTGACAGACTGCCCTGCAGCTGGGTTAAACTGAGAGACCCGCTGAAGCAGTGGTTCTTGCGTGCGTTACTGCATGCATTATATGTCCCAATGTTTGTGGACACCCCTTCTAATGAAAGCATTCAGCTGCTTTGAGTTGCACCCATTGCTGACACAGATGTGCAAATGCACACATACATACAGCTTGTCTGGACTCCTTAGACCTTTCCTAATGCCAGCTGTGGGCTAGAGGGGTATAAAGCCCCCCCAGCATTGAGCTGTGGAGCAGTGGAAGAACTGTGTTCTCTGGAATGATGGATGGTGGAGCTCCATCCAGTACTTTTGGGATGAGTTGGGAATGATGAGGTGGGGTGGTGATCATTATCCAACATCCTGACCTCGCTAAGGCTTTTGTCGCTGAATGCAATCAAATCCTCAAAGAAATGCACAGCAAAGCAGGGTCTCTTACTGGCAGTACTGTCACTGATGTTACAGTCATTGGTGTAACTGTCACTGGCATTACCATCACTGGTGTTACAGTTACTGCTGTTACCATCACTAGTGTTACGGTCACTGGCATTACTGTCACTGATGTTACTGTCACTGGCATTACTGTCACTGATGTTACTGTCACTGGCATTACTGTCACTGATGTTACAGACACTGGCATTACTGTCACTGATGTCACTGTCACTGGCATTACTGTCACTGATGTTACTGTCACTGGCATTACTGTCACTGATGTTACAGACACTGGCATTACTGTCACTGGTTTTACAGTCACTGCTGTTACCATCACTGTCACTAGTGTTACTGCCACTGTTACTGGTGTTACAGGCACTGAAGTTACAGTGGTGTTACAGTTACGGCTGTTTCCATTACTGCTGTTACCAATACTAGCACTACTGTCACTGGTGTTATCTCCACAGTAACACAGTCACTGGTGTTACTGTCACTGGTATTATCTCCATGGGTGTTACTGTCACTGGTGTTACTGTCAGTGGTGTTACTGTTACTGTCAGTGGTGTTACTGTCAGTGGTATTATCTCCATGGGTGTTACTGTCACTGGTGTTACTGTTACTGTCAGTGGTGTTACTGTCAGTGGTGTTATCTCCACTGGTGTTACGGTCACTGGTGTTACGGTCACTCTCACTGGTGTTACAGTCACTGGTGTTCCCGTCACAGGTGTTACTCTTTCTGGTGTTATTGTCACTGGTGTTACTGTTACTCTCACTGGTGTTACAGTCACTGGTGTTGCCGTCACTGGTGTTGCCGTCACTGGTGTTACAGTCACAGGTGTTACTCTTACTGTCACTGGTGTTACAGTCACTGGTGTTACAGTCACTGGTGTTACTCTTACAGTCACTGGTGTTACTCTTACTGTCACTGGTGTTACAGTCACTGGTGTTGCCGTCACTGGTGTTGCCGTCACTGGTGTTACAGTCACAGGTGTTACTCTTACTGTCACTGGTGTTACAGTCACTGGTGTTACAGTCACTGGTGTTACTCTTACAGTCACTGGTGTTACTCTTACTGTCACTGGTGTTACAGCCACTGGTGTTACAGTCACTGGTGTTACTCTTACAGTCACTGGTGTTACTCTTACTGTCACTGGTGTTACTCTTACTGTCACTGGTGTTACAGTCACTGGTGTTATCTCCACTGGTGTTGCTTTCCCTATTTTTTAAATAAATTAAGTAAACTATTTTGACAGTGTGGATTCATTCAGCCAGTGAGTTCTGTAATTACACTGTATACATTTATGTAGGAAAATGAAATACTTTCAAGGCATCCCATCATTTGAAGTGGACATTTTTGTAAATTTGCATTGTTCAAAACACCTGCCCAAATCACACACTTCAAACTGTCTCACGGTTCTGTGGTTTCAGATACTGTATAGCACACCTTACCTTACCATACGACACACTTAAACCACTGCTTCAAATGCAAATCAGCCAATTAAAACATCAAGTAAACCCTGCACTGACCAAGTTCTCCCCCCCTCAGAGCTTCATGCACAAACATAAATGTCCCCTGATTATCCACAGGTGGAGCTCAGGTGCCGAGTGCTGGCAATTTCCCGCACAGCGCCTGTCTTTGTTTCGCCACCGAAGCTGTCAGTGCTCCTTCGTTTGCTTTGGTTTTGTGTTTGTTTGTTTTTTTCAGCCAGTGAAGTGCATGGCTGCGTTCCCAGGCTATCGTTTGATTGCCTGTTTTGTTCCTGATTGGCACACAAACCTGTCCGTCATGTTGAAACAGTGCAGGACGTGTCCTTAAATGACTCCGGGGGAGAAGAGGAGTTTACCGGCGGTGCTACTTTTCCCTTTCCCACAAACTGGACCCTAAACCCGCTGTGAGTTCCCCGTTGTGTACCACTAGACACGTGCATTTGTTGACAAGCAGAGAGGTACAGAACCGAGTGTACATGAATCTGAAGTGAAGAAACAACATTTTACACAGAAATCAGGTTAAAATTGGTAAACCTCAACACAGACATTCCTTTACACATATACTATTAGGACAAAAGTATTGGGACACACCTCTTAATCAGGGGTCTCATTCAGTCCCTTCACCACAGGTGTATAAAACCAAGCCTCTAGCCATGCAGTCGGCCTTTCCCACCCACATTAGTAAAAGAACAGGAGGTGCTACAGAGCTCCCTGAACTCCAGTGTGGTTCTGTATGTAATAGGAGACACCGCTGCACCAACAACAACAAGTCAGCTGGTGAAATTTAGACCTTCCCTCCTAGATCTTCCTCCATCAGCTGTGAGTGGTGTTATTATTGAACAGTGGAAGAGTTTAGGAGGAACAGCTCACAGAGAGCAGCTCAGTGTCCACCGAGTGTCTGTCAGACCACGTAAAGTTACACGTAATGCTGAAAGCCAGCAAATGAAAGGACCAACTCCATATTAATACATTAATACCGACGCACCTTAGCACTCGCTGCACTCAGCCCCACAAGCTCAGTAAAAACCCTTGAAATAATAACTCTAAATCCATGATCCCAGATGTGCTGAATATCATTAAGCGCCGTATCATCCCGAGCCATTGACGGTATTTAAATAATAAGCAGCAACAGCACAAAAAGAAGAAACTCCCAGTGACCCACATGGAAACGTTCACAGGGCCAAGCCACACTGTATCAACAAACCGCCTATCTGTGGTTAAGGAGCTGGGCCGGCGATGGAGCCGCTGATGAGTCAAAACTGTGTTTGGCCGGGATGCTGGCCTGGGAAAAGAGTGTTTACATAAATACCCCCATCAATACTGTCCAAAAAAACGCTCTTCACTTCTTTACATAATGTGAATCTGGCAGTTGTTCTTTACACCGTGTCAGAAATTCATGATGAACAAACCAATGGAAATGCTCCAGAATGAAATATTTGCACACTGACATAAGCAGATTTTTCCTCCTCCTGTAAAGCTGCTGTTTTGGAGATACAAGGTTTCTGTGTGACATTCAATTTGCTGATTCCAAAAATACCTGCAGATTCTGAAGTCCATTTCCCACTGGACCCTATTATACAGCCTTATACAGTCCACCTACTCCCTGCTTTTAAACCCGAATGTTGAACCTCAGTTAACACACACTCATTTCTACACACACACACACACACACACACACACACACACACACACACACACACACACTGGGTAGATGCTGAAGCAACTGCCCGTTGGATCCTACTATACTGTCTAGGTTTTTGGAGCCTGCTCTCTACTTTCACCCATAGCACACAGTTGTTGGGTCTTTATATAGTCACCTTCTCTCCATTTCCACATCTGTAGCACAAACTAATGGAGTTATGTAATGACTAAAAGTTTGGGAGAAGGACCACGCCCCACTCCTCCTCTTTATTACTACGCACTATGTAGCTGCTCCTTCGCACCCCTCCACCGCCCCTGCTCCTCCCGATGGTCCAATTATACTCAACCTCTGGCTTCGGGTCCCATCAGCTCAAAGCCCCCCAGAACTCCAGCCCAAACGTGACGACACAAATGGCGAACATGACAAACCTGGGACTGGGAGGAGTTGGGAGCTGAGCGGGCACTCGAGCAGCACTCAATACACTGACAAGGAGAGAGAGCTGGGAAACCAGCAGCTAGACCAAACAGCAAGGCCGACCATACCTGAAACGGCAGCGTGCTGCCTTGAGCGTGGGTCGCCAGTAAATCCTGACAGTGAGCGAGTGAGCAGGGTGACCTGGTCCTGAACGCAGATACTGAGCCAAAGCTGACCTTAACACACCTCCAGCCGTACGGGGAACCTCTCGGTTCACCTCAAGGTTCCAAACGATACAATTCTCGGCGTTGACCCATGGTGTTGAGATTTCTTATGTACCCCCAGTCCCAGGTGAAACACATGAACCAAACGAATATGAATGGATACACTGAACCAAACACATGAACATAAACGAGGCGGAAGTCCTTATTTGGGCCTCCGTATTAATGTGGGCGGCGGCTTGGAATCGCCCCGGTGGAG
Organism: Salminus brasiliensis; assembly: GCF_030463535.1. Taxonomy (NCBI): domain Eukaryota; kingdom Metazoa; phylum Chordata; class Actinopteri; order Characiformes; family Bryconidae; genus Salminus; species Salminus brasiliensis. Next base: position 45,169,307 of record NC_132881.1, read on the forward strand.
GGAGTGATACCGAGTGCCTGACACCGTTGCTTCCTATTATACAGTAATAGGGATACAACTGTATGTGTAGGGCACAGCTAATTTCCACACATAATAATGTCTATACATTTCAGCATACTTAGTAAAAAAAAAAAATCTCAGTAATAATAATAATAATAATAATAATAACTCCAAACACACATAATGCTGAGTTCACTCTACGCAATTTTAGCCCTGATGTTTCGCTCGGTTTTGGAGAGGTCGCAGAGAAAAACATCAACTCCGAGGCAAATCGGCGTTCGCTCAGAGCTCAAACATCGGCTCTAGATCGCTATGTGTGGACTGTTCAAAGACGCAACGCGACCCGACCCGAGTTGATAAAAAATTTCCAGCATGTTGAATATCTGTACCTGTCGACGAGTCGAAATCCTGTAGTGCGAAAAAAAAGGTTACGACCAGGTTATGACTGGCAGTGAGTGCGGCGTCGTGCCCCAGCCAATCAGAACGCAAGATGAGAGGAAAGCCGAGGAAGAAGTGAAGGACTCCCTAAATCCAGTCTTATCATGCATCTACATGTGTGTGTGTGTGGGGGGGGGGTGCAGGGCATAATATAGCTTCTATCAGAACACATTAGCATACACTCGACCTTAATATCTACTGTAAAACTGTATATTCATTCACTTCCAGCTCCCTCTGCAGAACAGACCACCGCCGCTGGCCTCGCACCCCGACCCCCCTCCTGCACCCTCATTCTCCTCTCTTTCATTTCTAAGTTTTTTTTCAGCACAAACGAATTGAACCGCTCGCTTCTTCATGCGGACATCCAAATCTCTAATTTACGGCATAAAAATAAATATTATAAATCTATATAATATAATATAATAAAAAATATACTGAATAAGGTCTCTCGTCATCCTCGGTCACCTCTCGCGTGTGGTTTCGGGACAAAAGGAGAGCAGACAGCCTCGTCTGTGATTCTTCCCGGAGTGGCCGAGTAACGTGTGACCTGCAGTCTCGCTGAACAGTGGTGTAGTGCTCAACCCTTCACGATTACCAGAGGTCGGGTTGTGCAGGTCGAACAGTACAGCGACCTGACGGCTCTACAAGTGTCGAAGCCATTACTGGATCCTTTTACGTAGCATTTAAAGGGACCTTCCACCTTTTTTCAACCTACTTTCTAATTTAGCATCAGTCGATTTCCACACACACTCGTTTCTATACATTTCAGCACACCTAGAAAAGAGCAGAAAACCTGCTGATTCCAAATACACCTGATAATAAAAGTCAATGGGCAGATGCTGAAGGACTATTATATTGTCTGTCTGTCTGTCTCCCCCCCAGCTCTGGGTGATGTGTTGTAAATACTGTCTGTGGTAACTGATTGCATGCTACAGACGCAGCACATTCAGCCTAGTCTGAATAAAAAGAGTGTTGGAGTGTTTCTTTAACGTCCTCCGAATTAGAAGCTCAGAAAAACACACAGTCATAAAAGAGCGCTCGCTTCTGTGCAGGCGCTCGCTTGACCAAGCCGTAATTTCTCCAACGAAAATATACATTAATTCCACATATTTCCTTTGTGATTGTTTCAGTGCATCCCGAGCGAGGCCTGAGGGCCCTGCAGCTAAACCCCGTGCGGTTTGAAGTGCCTCGTCTCCGGCAGCAGCCAAATTCCATAATGCATTGTCATTACGAAGGAACAGATGCTATTTTGGTCCGCAGACTGAACAGCTGTAGAGCTGTGAGCAGATAGGGCCGCAACCCGTCCCGCTGCATAGAGGGACTATTCAGCTTCGTCGCTGCTGAAAAATTACACACACATGTACCCACCCACCCACATGCTCACGCATATGCATACACACACACACACATATGCACACAGGGGAATTATGGTGTTGATCCTGGCAACCATCCCACCAGGGATTACACTGTGGGGAGCTGGGCTGAACATGCTACAGTGTAAAGAAACCCAAATAATTTGCAGCCTTGCAGCTCTGATACAACATAAAGAGCCATTCAGCCTGGAAATGGAACGTCTGAGCGATGTGCGAGGATAAAGAATGCAGGTTGTGGATTTATATATATATATATATATATATAGTTTGTTTTTTTTCATTTATTTGGGGATTTTATAGAATTTAGGTCATTAAAATCAGTGGAAACGGGCAGATGCTGAAGCAGCTATCCATTGCATCCTATTATATAGTCTATAAAGGAAAACTCCAACTTTTTTCAACCTACTTTATACTTTAGCATGTGTACACAGCTAATTTCCACACATATTGACAAAAGCGTTAGATAGGTCAGGATGTTTGAAAATATTAATGTGTTATAATACCTGGTGGACTTTTTGGTTATGTCAGTAAAGACTAGCTGTGAACACCACCTCATCCCCAACTCCACAACTCAGTATCCCAAAAGTATTGGATGGAGCTCCGCCATCCATCATTCCAGAGAACACAGTTCTTCCACTGCTCCACAGCTCCTCAATGCTGGGGGGCTTCATACCCCTCTAGCCCACGCCTGGCATTAGGCAGCATTATGCCAATAAGTTCATGTTGATCTGCTCCAGAGAGTCCTATTCTATTGGCAGCACTTTTCTACAGGGACTAAACAAGCTGCACGTTCATTAGAAGGGGGTGTCCACAAACTTTTTTTTTTTTTTTTTTTTGGAAACACAGTGTACTTGGCACTTGGGAAGTGTTTTCAGTTTCTTTTCTTGTTTAAATGTGTGACATTTCAGTTTCATTTACTGTGAGCTTGTACAGTGCCCTTTTTTCACCCCCATTTCACCCAGAATACTCACCCAGTCCTGTAGAGTGTGTTGTGCACACTAACCCAATAAATAGCTAGAACCTGCTGTCCAGGTTACCCTGTTCAAACTGCCCATCATGATACCCATCATGTACCTCACACTAATCTGGTTAATCCGAAGAAGTTACGGGGGACTCTGCGGGACTTTAGGAGAGTTAGCAAAGCAGGTTATACACATGGTGGCTCAGAGGATAGAGCCCCAGGATATTGTGGGTTCGATACCCAGACTTGGCAAGCTGCCACTATTGGGTCGTTGTGCAAGGCCCTTCACCCTCCCTGCTCTCCGGGCGCTCCAGCAATGGCTGCCCACCGCTCTGGGCATGTGTGCTCACAGTCACTGTGTGTGTTTGATCACTAGCGTGTGTGGGTGTATGTTCACTGCAGGAATGGGTAAAAGGCGGAGGCCAAATTCCATTGGTTAAAAAAAGGTCAGGGTCAGGGTCAGGGTCATGTAGTGGCTTCTGCAAGGTCAATTGCAAGGTTAACTGATGCTCATGGAGGCCCAAGCTCCTACAGGACTTAGGATCTGTAGGATCTGCTGTGGAGTCCAGGCCTCGAATGGTCAGATCTGTTGTGGCTTCACAAGGGGGACCTACTCAATATTCAGCAGGTGGTGCTAATGTTGTGGCAGACCGGCGTACATGGACATTAAAATAATCAGCAGAAGATCAGAAGTGCAGACGTCAAGCTGTCAGTGGAGAATGCAGATGTAATGATTATGTAATTGATGATATAATTACATAATTACATTTAAACACAGCAGCGAACGATGGTGGTTAATCTCGACCTCCATTAGCTCAACCGGCCCCACCTGAAAAGTGCCCAAAACAATGGTGTAATTAGAGCGCTGTACACAGGCTTACTAAGCAGTGTGGCAGCTGAACCTGCAGCAGCGTCCTCCACCCTCAGGTGGTGCTTCAGAGAGCCAATAGGCCGCCGCTTCCTCCCCTGCCAGTAATTGTATTAAAGGAAGGTAAACAGCGAGTGACTAGATGGGTTTGTTTCTCCAGTCTGTGCCGGTGCGTCGTAATGGTCCAAGTCAGGAGCTTGTTTAATGAGAAGAGAAGCGTTTGCCTTTCAGGCAGCAGAAACATGTGTGTGTGTGTGTGTGTGTGTGTGTGTGTGTGTGTGTGAGTGTGTGTGTGTGTGTCTGTGTGTGGAAAGAAGCCGTGGCTGACAGAAATGAAGCGTCGGCTGGATTGTTTCCCTGCTGCTCTGATGGCTGTGTGTTCTGCACTTTCCTCCCATATTTGAGCAGCAGAAGGCCAAACCAACCGTCCCCCATCTCTCTACCAAACACCTCTCTCTCTCTCTGTCTCTCTACCAAACACCTCTCTCTCTCTCTCTCTCTCTCTACCAAACACCTCTCTCTCTCTCTCTCTCTCTACCAAACACCTCTCTCTCTCTCTGTCTCTCTACCAAACACCTCTCTCTCTCTCTCTCTACCAAACACCTCTCTCTCTCTCTGTCTCTCTACCAAACACCTCTCTCTCTCTCTCTCTCTACCAAACACCTCTCTCTCTCTCTCTCTCTCTCTCTACCAAACACCTCTCTCTCTCTCTGTCTCTCTACCAAACACCTCTCTCTCTCTCTCTCTCTACCAAACACCTCTCTCTCTCTCTCTCTACCAAACACCTCTCTCTCTCTCTCTACCAAACACCTCTCTCTCTCTCTCTACCAAACACCTCTCTCTCTCTCTCTCTCTCTACCGAACACCTCTCTCTGTCTCTCTCTCTACCAAACACCTCTCTCTCTCTCTCTCTACCAAACACCTGTCTCTCTGTCTCTCTCTCTCTCTACCAAACACCTCTCTCTGTCTCTCTCTCTCTCTACCAAACACCTGTCTCTCTGTCTCTCTCTCTCTCTCTCTACCAAACACCTCTCTCTGTCTCTCTCTCTCTCTACCAAACACCTCTCTCTCTCTCTCTCTCTCTCTCTCTACCAAACACCTCTCTCTCTCTCTCTCTCTCTCTCTCTCTACCAAACACCTCTCTCTCTCTCTGTCTCTCTACCAAACACCTCTCTCTCTCTCTCTCTCTACCAAACACCTCTCTCTCTCTCTCTCTACCAAACACCTCTCTCTCTCTCTCTACCAAACACCTCTCTCTCTCTCTCTACCAAACACCTCTCTCTCTCTCTCTCTCTCTACCGAACACCTCTCTCTGTCTCTCTCTCTACCAAACACCTCTCTCTCTCTCTCTCTACCAAACACCTGTCTCTCTGTCTCTCTCTCTCTCTACCAAACACCTCTCTCTGTCTCTCTCTCTCTCTACCAAACACCTGTCTCTCTGTCTCTCTCTCTCTCTCTCTACCAAACACCTCTCTCTGTCTCTCTCTCTCTCTACCAAACACCTCTCTCTCTCTCTCTCTCTCTCTCTCTACCAAACACCTCTCTCTCTCTCTCTCTCTCTCTCTCTCTCTCTCTCTACCAAACACCTCTCTCTACCAAACACCTCTCTCTCTCTCTCTCTCTCTCTCTCTACCAAACACCTCTCTCTCTCTCTCTCTATCTCTCTCTCTACCAAACACCTCTCTCTCTCTCTCTCTCTACCAAACACCTCTCTCTCGCTCTCTCTCTACCAAACACCTCTCTCTCTGTCTCTCTCTCTACCAAACACCTCTCTCTCTCTCTCTCTCTCTCTCTACCAAACACCTCTCGCTCTCTCTCTACCAAACACCTCTCTCTCTCTCTCTCTCTCTCTCTCTCTCTCTACCAAACACCTCTCTCTCTCTCTCTCTCTCTCTCTACCAAACACCTCTCTCTCTCTCTCTCTCTCTCTACCAAACACCTCTCTCTCTCTCTCTCTCTCTCTCTACCAAACACCTCTCTCTCTCTCTACCAAACACATCTCTCTCTCTCTCTCTCTCTACCAAACACCTCTCTCTCTCTCTCTCTCTCTCTCTCTCTCTACCAAACACCTCTCTCTTTCTCTCTCTCTCTCTCTCTACCAAACACCTCTCTCTCTCTCTCTCTCTCTCTCTCTCTCTACCAAACACCTCTCTCTTTCTCTCTCTCTCTCTCTCTCTCTCTCTCTCTCTCTACCAAACACTGTCAAATCCAAAATCCAAATCCTGTAAAGTTGTCATTTTGGAGATACAAGGGTTTTGCATGATCTTCCTCCATCAGCTGTGAGTGGTGTTATTATTGAACAGTGGAAGAGTTTAGGAGGAACAGCTCACAGAGAGCAGCTCAGCCACCGAGTGTCTGTCAGACCACGTAAAGTTACAGAGCGGGGTCAGGGCCGAGTGCTGAGCTCAGAGCAGAGCGCAGAAAAGCCTCCAACTGACTCAGGAACTGCAGCAGAGCTCCAGACCTGCTCTGGCATCGGCACAGACACTGTGTGACGGGAGCTTCGTGGGATGGGTTTCCAAGGCAGAGCAGCTGCATGCAAGCCTTACATCATTAAATGTCATGTATAATTACATTTGTCATGTAGGCGTCCCAATACTTTTGTCCATATAGTGTACCATCTCCCTCTCTCTCTCTCTCTATTGTGTTTATCACTCTCATCCTTTCTCTCTCTCTCTTTTCTCTGTCATTCCCATTCCTCTCTCTCTCTCTCTCTCTCTCTCTCTCATCTTTGTATGTTTAATTCCCTCTCGTCCTCTCCTGTCTCTCTCTCACTCGTCTGATCTCCCGTCCTTCCTTCTATTTATGTCCATCTATCTATCGTCCCCTCTGTTCCTCCTGCTCCTCTCCACCCTCTCTCTCTCCTGCTTTTCCTCTCTCTCTCTATCTCTCTCTCTCTCACTTCCTCTCTGTCTCACTGCCCCTCCTCCTGCTTTTTGCTCTCTCTCTCTCTCTCTCTCTCTCTCTGGCTCTCTCTCTCTGGCGCACACTCTCCGCCTCCCTCCCTCTCGCTCTCTCTCTTGTTCTGGAACTAGGCTGAGGTCAGGTAAGGTAGAGGAACACACACACACACGCACACGCACACACACACACACGCACACACGCACACACACGCACACAGCACTGCATCTCCTTTGCCTGTCCTACAGTAAACTATGGCCTGAGCTGCTCTGCTGTAAAAACAGACTTCACCATAAAAGAACAAGCGAGTGAATGGATGAAATGCTAACATGGCTAACAGTGAAAGGCAGCAAATACTGACCAATTAGCATGAACTGACCCGGTCAACACTGACCACCGTCTATTATTAGCAACAGCAGCTCTTTCAGGTGAGGAGTCCCATCGTGTCTGGAATCCATGGGACACAGAACACCTGAGACGGCGGTTTCCATACACACACACACACACACACACACACCGTTTCTCTCCACTTAAAGGACCCATAACCCATTTTGTGATGTCACACACACACACACACACACACAGCTTGTCTGGTGTCTAAGGGGTCCAGAGGGGTATAAAGCCCACAGCATTGAGCTGTGGAGCAGTGGAAGAACTGTGTTCTCTGGAATGATGGATGGTGTTGGGGATGATGAGGTGGGGTGGTGATCATCATCATCCAACATCCTGACCTCGCTAACGCTCTTGTCATTGAAAGCAATCAAATCCTGTCCAATGGACAGCAATGGACAGTAAAGACAGTTACTCCAACAAAAGCAGGATACACTACTTTTAATACCCTTGATTTCGAAAGAAACAATGAATAAGCAGGTGTCCCAATACTTTTGTCCATGTAGTGAATATCCAGCACTTCAGGTCCAAGGTTTTACACTGTCGTTTAACAGAGCTCATTTACATATCACTCATTTACATATCACTGCTGTCCCACAAAACATGTGTATCTCTGCTGTTGTGTTTTTTCACGTTTTGACAGAATGTGAATCTGGCAGTTGTTCTTTACACTGTTCTTTATCCAGGTGTCAGGATAAACGGACCAATAGAAACGCTCCGTTGAAAAGCAGGTTATTTGTATTTAGTCTAACATTACTGTTCATCTGTGCAACTAAACCTAACCCTAATCTAACCCTGACCTAACCCTAACCTAACCCTAACTTAACCCTAACCTAACCCTAATCTAACCCTGACCTAACCCTGACCTAACCCTGACCTGACCCTAACCTAACCCTAATCTAACATAATTCTAATTTAACCCTAATCTAACCTAACCCTGACCTAACCTAACCCTAACCTACCCTAACCTAACCCTAATCTAACCTAACCCTAACTTAACCCTAACCTAACCCTAATCTAACCTAACCCTAACTTAACCCTAACCTAACCCTAACTTAACCCTAACCTAACCCTAATCTAACCTAACCCTGACCTAACCTAACCCTAACCTACCCTAACCTAACCCTAATCTAACCTAACCCTAACTTAACCCTAACCTAACCCTAATCTAACCTAATTCTAACTTAACCCTAACCTAACCCTAATTTAACCCTAACTTAACCCTAACCTAATCCTGACCAAACCTAACCCTAATCTAACCTAACCTAATTCTAACTTAACCCTAACCTAACCTAACCCTAATCTAACCTAACTTAACCCTGACCTAACCTAACCTAACCTAACTTAACCCTAACCCTAACTTAACCCTAACCTAATCCTGACCAAACCTAACCCTAATCTAACCTAACCTAATTCTAACTTAACCCTAACCTAACCTAACCCTAATCTAACCTAACTTAACCCTGACCTAACCTAACCCTAACTTAACCCTAACCTAACCCTAACCTAACCCTAATCTAACCTAACTTAACCCTAACCTTAACCTAACCCTAACTTAACCCTAACCTAATCCTGACCAAACCTAACCCTAGCCCTAATCTAACCTAACCTAATTCTAACTTAACCCTAACCTAACCTAACCCTAACTTAACCCTAACCTAACCCTAATCTAACCCTACCCTAACCCTAACTTAACCCTAACCTAACCCTCACTCTAACCCAACCCTAATTTAACACTACCCTAACCCTAACTTAACCCTGACCTAACATAACCCTGACCTAACATAACCCAACCCTAACTATATATATATATGCTGCTAATCCCTGGACTACATGTACATACTTAAACCTCTAGAACTTCCAAAATTCTCTTTTCAAGCAGAAGAAAAGGAAGAAAAGGGCTCCTTTACAGTTCAGAATAAACCTGTACTCCAGCAGTTCACTAGAACCGCAGGTTCTCCACAGAGGAGTCACAGGTCCGACATGAGATACAGGAGGCACTAACACCTCCACCCCTCCTGCTATTCCCTCATTCAAACCAATATGAAGATCAGTCTCATTAAATAAATGAATACGACTGCATTTCACGCCGACTGGAGCGAGACTCACTGACTGCTCGCAACAACAGTAAAATGGAAGCGCTCAGCCTCAGACGTTCCCGCCATCGCCGCCGATAACAAAAGAGCGCTGTCATTTTAATTAAAGCATTAATAACACTTCAGTTTACTGAGTTATCAATGCTACTGTTTTCAAACTCACGCACTGACCTACTTTGACTCTAGAGACCTTCTGTAGTACTGCAGGCTGAAGCCCAGCTGCTCACAAGCTGTACACAGATCAGCCATAACATTAAAACCACTAACACTGATTATCTGGTTTTAGTGGCACCGGTCATATTAAGCAGCAAGTCAACAGTCAGATCTTGAAGCAGGAAAAATAGGCCAGAACCTGAGCCACTTTGACAAGAACCAAACTGTGATGTTCCAGACGTCTGGGTCAGAACATCTCCAAAATATCAGCCAGGTCTTGTGGGGTGTTCCCGGTATGCAGCGGTCAGTACCCACCAAAAGTACTCCAAGGAAGGACAACCGGTGAACCAGCATCAGAATCATGGGCATCCAAAGCTCGCTGATGAAATCCTTGAGGGCCCCACCTTACAACCTGCAGGACTTACAGGATCTGCTGCTAACGCCCTGGTGCCAGATACCACAGGTATCACACCTTCAAAGAGTCCACTGGCCCTATTTTAGCCATATTTGTTGAGCCGTGCATTGCACAGCTTCATTTGGGGGCGTGTCGTGGGTCTTTGCTATCGTAATAACAGGAAACCCACAAAAGCCCTGTACTGAGTCTCTTAATGAATCATGGGTGTGTTTGTTTTGGGCGTAACGTGCAGGAATAAACCAATCAGCATCACTCGCTGTTCCCTTTAAGAGCCAGGTCAGTCTGACTGACCTTGGCGGGTTGCTATTGCAGTGGTGTAAAGCCTGGGGGGGGGGGTTGGGTGTAACGTTGGGCTGCACGTGCCTGTGTTGACAATTCACTGCCAAGATAGCAACGAACGTCTGACTGTTGACGAACGTCTGTCTCGGCTGTTTTCAGTCGGTGGAGCTTCTCCTGTGTTTTCTGCAGCCAAGATACACAGCAATACTCCAGAAACTGACCTGAACACCCCTCATTTGGAGACCACCACGCCCATCAGAGTAGATATATTCACAAGCAGCATTGCTGTGTAAACGATGCAGGCGGAAGGCGTGAAAATAGACTGTTGGCGGGGTGTAAGATAGCAACGAGCATCACAACGCGCCTTGAGCAGGGTGTAAGACAGGGCCCCATGCCTCAGTAGGTCAGGTCTGTTTTGCTGGCACAAGAGGGACCTACACTATATTAGGCAGGTGGTTTTAATGTTATGGCTGTTAAGGTGATTGTAATGTTATCTCTCCATTTTTGCTTTTTTCCCTTTTTTTAACATAATGTTATGAATTTTTTTTTTTTTATAATTATTCATTCGGACCAATAGAAATGCTCCAAAATGACTTTTTCCTTTTCCTGTAAAGTTGCTATTTCAAAAATTAAACAAATATTTATTTAGTATCAAATGTTGTCTCTAAATATGACAAATTACACTAAACATTGTAATTAAATATGTAAATGCCAGCTCAAATTTTAATATACAGTATTTCTCCCATTGAGAAAGTGCGGCTGTGAAATTTTCAATTAATTTATAATTTAAAATTATTAATTTTATTTTTAATAATTTATTTATTTCTAACTTCTCTATTTCTAACTAGGCAGCCATGAGGAGAAATCTCAACTCCTCAGCTCTGATACATTGAGAACTAACTCTGTCTCTTTACCTTCTCAGAGTAAATGGTCACCCAGCCCGACCTGCCGGAAGACTGCCCGCTGAAGTCCCCTCTACCTGCGTCAGACCAGCTGCCACCTACCAGTAAAACCAGCAGGCCCAGCCCCCACCACCACCCATGCCAGACCAACGGCACACCCTCGTACCACTGCTACCTGCCTAATGACCATGTTAAAACTATTAAAGACTATGATTACTAATCATGTAGAGCTGCTTTGTGACTTGACTGACAGCAGCTAACAGACGCCTGTGCTGACCAGCATCACACTAGGAGTGATATGAGGAGGAGGAAGTGCCGTCAACCCCACACCTGAGAAAGCAAGGCCAACTGTGCTCTCTAGGGCTCCGGCTGCTGATGCAAGCCACATGACCTGGTATTCATAATAACCATGTAACTATCTTTGTAATTAACTGTGTAATTACATAATTACATTTGCAGAGTACAGCGAAACGACAGTAACAGCTATACCAGACCTGTAAAGGTTAGCGGAGCAGATGTAACGGTACGGCTGCATTCAGGCAACAGAGTTTGCTACTATTAGCATTTTTGGAGTGTGTGTGTGTGTGTGTGTGTGTGTGTGTGCGCGTGTGAAAATGCTTCAGCATCCAGACACTCATCTAAATGAGTTAAGTCGGAGCCCTAGGCTCTACTCTGAAAAGCGAAAGGAGCGGAAAGCCTGAGTGAAATGTGCTCAAGTACACCTGAGACTTCCGACAGCAGCCTGTTGTCACACTCCTCCTACGCCATACGATTTCTAATTCAGCTACTGTACTTATAATGCCTGTGAGGGTTTGATTGCATTCAGCGACAAGAGTGTTAGTGAGGTCAGGATATTGGATGATTACCACCCCACCTCACCATCCCAGACTCCCCAACATACATACATATTGCATGGAGCTCCACCATCCATCATTCCAGAGAACACAGTAGCTCCACTGCTCCACAGCTCAATACAGGGGGGCTTTATACCCCTCTAGCCCACGCCTGGCATTATTAGGCAGCATGGTAATGCCAATATGATCATGTTTATCTGCTCCAGAGAGTCCTATTCTTTTGGCAATAATTATTTATAATTATAATTATATTATTATATTATACAGGTCTTGTGGGGTGTCCCCACGGTATGCAGTGGTCAGTACCTACCAAAAGTGCCCAAGACTCACTAATGCTCATGGAGGCCCCACCAAAAGACTTAAAGGATCTGTTGCTAGGATCTGTCTTGGTGCCAGCTACCACAGGTCCCAGTCGCGGCGCAGACCTAGCTTCCCAGCCCCGAATGGCAATGATAGAGACACTATTCTGCTTATTACAACTCAGTGCAGCGTCACAATGACTTTAAAGCTGCTATATGAAGGTACTAATACTACATAATGATGCTTTAACAGACATTTCTTTAAAGAGTTAACCCTTTAAAAGGCTAGGCAAACTGGTGGGGCTGTTCTCTGGTAATAGACGTGTGCAGTACACGTCTATTACCAGAGAACAGCCCCACCAGTTTGTACAGAGGTCCCTTACTAGTAGTTACTGGGTAATATACCTCTTTGTTTGGGATAAGCCTTAAGGCGGTGTTAAGGGGTTAATGTAAGCTACTGTAATTAGATTTATTGAGTTGTGTATCACTGGGTATATTAGATTTTTAAAAAATGTAATAATTACATCAAAAATTTTGTAGAAGGTTTTGACAGCAACACCACCGACACCTGAATCCACTTTCTCGTATTCAGCAGAATCAAACATGACGCAAAAATGTTCAGCTCCGCGCTCAGAAACAGCCCGAAAAAGCACTTTTTCAGCTGAACATTTCTCTTCCTCACGCAGCCGAGGACACTCCTGCAGCTCCTGCACTCCTTTCTTTAGCTCTGAAGCTCTTTCTCTCTGGCTGCGAGTCGCTGCTCTGTGTAGTTTGCGCTGGTCCGACTGCTGACTCAGCGCTCTCGCTTGGAGCTTTTCCTCGGAGACTGGAGCAGCCTGGCGCTTTCGCTCAAGCTTCGCTTGAGGTTTCAGCCAGTTGGGTCCTAATGGTGGGGTTGCGTTGCAAGACGCCGCTGCCCTGCAGGCTCTGACCACGGCTCTCTCTCCAGAACGGGTATAAATTATCCTACAGGCCGTTGTTAAAGCCTCTCTCTCTCTCTTTCTCTCGAGACACTTTGTTAAAGCCTTTAACGCCGTGATATCAAAGGAAGCTGAGCGGATTCAGCTGATTTGCCGTTTTCCTCCATTATTCTCCCCATCATATAAATACTGAGCACTCCTGACAGCATTAAACCCTGGATGAGAGTCCAGTACTCGGTCATTAGAAAGTAGTTCAATTACTCCTCGGTGCAACATCACATCCACACCGCTCCCCGTACCACATACGGTGTGTGCGAGTGGGCTGTGATCTACTACACGGGCAGCTGGTGAAACGACGGAGAGCGCTGCCTAACGAAGCCAATTAAATACTAATTAAATCACTAATTAAAGTGCAGCTCAACTACACTCCCTAATTAAATGCGACTCCTGGCCATGCATCTGTTTTATATATATCTGATACTACTTCTACATGCATGCCACTCATATTAACCCATTCTACCCTCACATATGGAAACATGCCAGCAGTAAAACAAGGCTGCTAACCCAGAGATGATCATTTCCAGGCCAAGTCCAACAGAGATTAATAAAATTAAGCAAAATTAAATAAAGGAATCAGTAACTACTTGGAATTAAAATTACATATTACATTTTTTTAGTATAAACTATTATAAATGTTTGCAATTTTAAGCAGCTACTATGTATCATTCAGTAAATACTATATATGATTCTGTTTTTACTGTACAATATTTATAATAACTTTTTTAACTACTATGAATTATTTAGTCATTATTATTTTAGGCAAATTCTATCAACTATTTAGTATTATGATGTTTTCAGTAACTATAGTGAATTTAAAGTAGTTACTACAAATTATTCAGTATCTACTATGAATTATTCAGTATCCACTTTAAATTACTCAGTATCCACTATGAATTATTCAGTATCTACTATTAATTAATTAAAATCCACTGTGAATTATTCAGTATCCACTATGAATTATTCAGTATCTACTATGAATTATTCAGTATCTACTATTAATTATTTAAAATCCACTGTGAATTATTCAGTATCCACTATAAAGTATTCAGTATCTACTATGAATTATTCAGTACACACTTTAAATTACTCAGTATCCACTATGAATTATTCAGTATCCACTTTGAATTATTCAGTATCCACTTTGAATTACTCAGTATCCACTATGAATTATTCAGTATCCACTATGAATTATTCAGTATCCATTGTAAACTATTCAGTGACTACTATGAAATATTCAGTAGTTGTGGATTTTTAACTAGAACAAATCATTAAGTAACTACTATAAATTATTCAGTATTTACTATGAATGATTTAGTAACTATTATGAATGATTAATTATTAAATAATAGTGAGGTATTCACTATTAATTAGTCAGTAACTCATTTTATTCAGTATGTATTATGAATTATTCAGTATGAACAGTATGGACCAGTACGAATTATTCCGTAACTACTATGAATTATACAATAATTGCTAAAATGAAATAATAACTTCTATTAATTATTATAAACTGCTTTACAACTGAATATTAAGACAGTAGATAGGAATAGGACCTCAGCCTTTGTTTTTATTATTGTTTTTATTATTTGTTGTTATCATTTCACATACGGTCACTAATGCGTTAAGCAGAGATGTGCTGAACTGCGGATCTCCAGGCCTGGACTTGATAACCCCTGTGTTGAGTGTCATGTATATTACCATATTACCTACAGCACACCTGGACACACTCGGATAACAAGCAACTGTGCACAATCAGACACGACGCTGCAGAGGGAGCGCTCCCATGAGCGTTCCTGAATCTCCACACAAACACAGGAATGGTGAAGTTATGGTAAAGCTGTACCTTCCACTGCTCTTTTGAAGAAGACTTTGCAGCTCCCGCAGGTGACGACCCCGTAGTGGCAGCCAGACGCCTCGTCCCCACACACCAGGCACACTTTAGCTGTGGAGGACGAGTGCCTCAGCGACGCGCTGCAAAACAAACACAGAAAACACTGAATTTAGCCTCAGAGGGCAAAGCTATTATTAAACCGACAACACCACCATCACCCCATCACACACTCCTTCAACAGATATCCCGTCCCACTGCAGCATTACTAGACTGGACTGGACTGAGAATGATTAAATGGTATTTTACCATGAGCATAGCATACACAGCATACCACAGCTTTGAGGAATCACATTATTAACAGATCAATTCATGAATCAATCAGCCTAGTGCGCTGAAGGTGACCCTCATTTCCAATGGAGCCAAGCATTTACAGTAAACAGGGACTGAAAGAGTGAATCAATATAATAAACATAAGAGAAAATTAATATTACCGGACCTCCCTCTACTGTACTCAAGCTGTGCCCTGTATTCTCCACCTCAACACCAAGATGTGTGTCTAGTGTGTCTATGCACCCCGTCTTGTCTCTTGTCTACTGCCCTTGCCCTGCAGTAGGGTCATGCATGCCCAAGACTCACTGATGCTCATGGAGGCCCCACCTCATAATGTACAGGACTTGGTGCCAGATACCACAGCACACCTCGACAGGTCAGAGTCGGTTTGGCACGAGGGGGACCTCTGCAATATTAGCCAGCACTTCTTATAACTTCAGTGTGAGTGGGCGGAGCTGTACTACTCCTTTGAGAACTCACTGGTCACTTCTTCTACAGAAGCTGGACGCCTTGGTGTAGTCATGGATGATCAGTTATCTTTCTCAAGTCATGTCAACATCCAGAGAATTCGACCCTTCCTCTCTAGAGAGTCGCCCAGGTGCTCAGATGTTCAGTCTCTCGTCACTTCAAGACTTGACCACTGCAGCTCCCTTCTGGCTGGTCTTCCTCTGCGCATCATCAGACCCCTGCAACTCATCCAGAATGCAGCGGCACGGGACGGGTCGTCTTCAATGATTCTAAGTTCAGCCATGTTCAGATCCTCCTCTGCTGCGTTCGTTCTTCACTGTAGCTTCCTGTAGATGCTGCCCAGCTCATCAGATTCAGACCCCTGACTCTGGTCTACAAAGCCAAGACTGGACCAGCCAGCCCCTCCGTACTTGATGGCGATGGTCAAAAGCCGATCTGCACCAAGAGCCCTTCCAGCTTCAAGTACGGCTCGGGCCGACCCGCCATCCTTTAAGATCCACTGAAGACGAGCGTCCAGACTTTTTACTGTCCTACACCGAAGTGGTGGAACGAACTTCTCCTGGGTGTCCGAACAGCAGAGTCCAACACTCACTGTCTTCAAACCCTGACTGAAGACCCTCCTCTTCTGAGAGTACTCAGGCGAAGAGAAGAGTATTATGGTCTCTATATTGACTTGTGTTTAGTAGAGTTTAGTGAATTGTAGTCTATTTAAACTAGCTGAGGTTTTTCTGGAGTAAACAGTGAAGCACTTTCGTAAGTCGCTCTGGAGAAGAGCGTCAGCTAAAGGCCTTAAATGTAAATGTACTGTAGGCTGAATCCCCTATATATATATAACCCTGCAGTTTATAGGGTTAAGCAGCAATGATCAGCAAGCAGGCCTACATGAGCACAGCCGGAGTGAACAGGGTGTGTAGCAGTGCTTCAGGGTTAACCTCCGGACGGGCAAGGGAGTGAAGAGAGTGAGCGGTTTATTTTTAACTGTTTTAAACACCCGCACGCAGAAGCTTCGCCCTAATGACTGCGGTGGGACGCCAGTGTGTAATGTATTTCTCCCACTGTTACTAGGCACCCGAAGAGCTCAGCATATGCCAGTGACTCATAACTTATGCTTCATCATTCAGCTCCAGATCATGAGGTTATCAGGGGTGGTCCCCTGAGCACAGCTCCCAACCAAACACAACTCCCACCGGGGCCTTTGCGTTCAAAACAGGCCGCCCGCGTCAACCAGGAACCAGGGAAAAGCACACAGAAAGCTATTGAAAATAAAATCACAAACAAGGCCGAGCGCGAGGAGAGGAGTTTACATCCTGTGCCCTCCAAATGAAATCGAAACAGTCCAAAAAAAGGAAAAAAGAAAAACCCGAGGCGTGCACTCCAAATAGTCCCGCTGACTCGGCAGAAATCTGATTAAATCAGGCAGCGAAACCTGACATAGTCCGAGCGGGCAGCGCGCTGGAGAGCCAAAGTCACCCTCTCAAAGACGCCCAGCCGTCAGCCCAAAAAAAGGGAAAACCTCCACGCTGAGGCTTAAAGCAGGACACTCTGCTTATCACATTTACCGTAAGGGGTTGCATCTCATTTTTTGACGATTTTCACTTTCTGACAGAATGTGAATCTGGCAGCTGTTCTTCACACTATGTCCAAAGTTTGTGATGAACGGACCAATAGAAACGCTCCAAAATAACCTGGAATCAAATCTTTTTACATTGATTTCCATTGAAAGTTCAGATGTTTTTTCCTTCGTTTGTAAAGTTGAGTTTTTGCATATTTTCGCAGACAGGCTTACTGGCTTGACAAGGTCGGTACCCTACTGACTGTTTGCCACTGCTGGTTCCCCCTTGGACCACCCAGATAACTGTCATGCGTACAAGATCCATCTAGTTTAACAAAAAAAATAAAAAATATTAACCACTAGGTCTGAAATAAATCTAAATCACAAATGACCAAAACAGCCCTGATAGCAACAGAGAGTCTTTAGAAAAGGGCTTCAGTAATGTTTATGTTAGCTGTAATGAAAGGCCTATGAAGGCTTAATTCAGTCTCTATGAATGCTGCCCTTCATGTAAGTGTATTTTAAGAATTCTAAACACTCCATGTAGTTGGATCCACCTAGTTTCTAATCTCCTCAAACACAGTTTTAATACAGGCTGCAGAGACTTTTATTTATATATCTAAATTTCAGACCAATAGAAACGCTCCAAAATGACCTGGAATCAAATCTTTTTACATTGATCTTTTACATGAATCTTTTACTTTTTACATTTCCTTTGTTTGTAAAGTAAAATATTTTCGCAGACAGGCGTACTGGCTTTGCAATATTTGTCTTAGTTTATTTTCCAAAATAAAAGTCTCTGTGCATTTAGGCTCTGTTTGAGCAGATTAAAAACTGGGTATGTCTTGTACGCATGCATGACAATCTGAGTAAGGGTAGATCAGCGATGGAAAAAAATACATAAAAAAATCTCCAATATCAGCTCTGACCAATCCCATTATTAAAGATAATTAAAAGGCAGAAAGAAACAGCCATTCCTTCGCCTAGACTTTACAGGGTTAATTTCATATTCTTATTATTGCAGATTTTTCATAAATGATATCCTTCATAAATGATACCTCCCATCAGTCGCTCCTCTTCTTACAGAATAGCTTTATTCGTTTAATTTCATGGCCCTGGCACAGTAGCCCGCCTCTTCCCTCTCTCTCCCCCACCCCCTCTCTCGCTGTCTCTCTCTCTCCCCCTTTGCTAATGAGCTCTCTCGCCCATCATAATCGATAGTGCAGGGTAATTGTCTGCTTAACATTCTGACAACATCATGGCGTCTTAACTAGCCGTCTGCTCTCTGAGGCACGCTCCGCTCAGCGAGGGAGACGGCTCGCAGCAGCTCCGACACAATCCAGCGAGCTGATCTAATTCTGCCGCGCCCATCTAAACACACATTCAATTTGTTAGCTGCTTAGCTGGTCTCTGGCGGGGGAAGACGCTTGGTGGGCCCTGAGAGCCAGTCAGCGTAGCGACGGCAGAGCGTGATTAAGGGAATGGTTTGGCGAAAAATCACATTTGCGCAAATTTTCCCCCTCGGCCTAAATGTAGTCGATCGGCCAAGACGTGATGGCGGTGTCTGCATGTCTGCTTCTTTAGTTTCTCTAGACCTCCAGACCTCCACTTCACTAAAGGGGCAGCATTCATTAGGCTTTATGACATAAACTGACATATAGCTGACATAACCCTGAATAATCAAGGTATAAGCTCTCAGAACATTTTCGACCAAAACTGCCCTTATGACAACAGAGACGTTTTTCAAAAATGACTTTATTGATGTTTATGAAGGTTTACGTCAGTTGTAATTAAAGACTTCATAAATGAAAGATTGTAATTAAAGAATCATAAAGCCTTATGAATCCTGCCCTTCTTTTTAAGAGTTTTATAAACAACTCCACATAGTTTGAAGAGTGAATATGATGATCATAACGCTAACGTTTGTCTAACACTCTACTTACGGGCAGCATTCATAAGGCTTTATAACAACTGACGTAACACTACATAAAGAAGGTATCAGCTCTCAAAACATTGTCTGAGGTAAAACTATATCACAAATGTCAAAAACAGCCCTGATAGCAACAGAGAGTCTTTAGAAAAGGTCTTCAGTAATGTTTATGTTAGTTGTAATGAAAGGCCTATGAAGGCTTAATTCAGTCTCTATGAATGCTGCCCTTCATGTAAGTGTATTTTAAGGTTTCTAAACAGCTCCACGTAGTTGGAAGAATGTGATGACCATACCACTTTCTAAGCTATAATTATTAAAATGCCAGCCCTTATGACAGGAGAGGTCATTGATGTTTATGTAGGTTTATGTCACGTGTAATGACAGGCCTATGAAGGCTTTATATAGCTCTATGAATGCAGTCTTTCAGGACTGACTACCCTGGTCAAAAAACACACTACCCAGCTTAGCTCTATAGTAGATGTATACTATATATAGCTTAGTCTGAATGGGATAGTTTCCCCAGGTAATCGACCTGTCTGACCAAGCTGGCTGACCATCATGACCAATAATGACCTGCCTGACCACACTAGTCCACCAGTAAAACCAGCTTGGTCAAGTGCTGGGCATGCTGATGCTGATAGGCCTAGGGTTTTTTGTTGATCTGGAAGACCAGCTTTTTAACCATCACGGACCAGCTCTCCTGACCCGAGCTACCAGCTGGTCTTGATCTGGATTATTCAGTAGGTTTTACAGAGGGGATATGCTGTAATTTGCTGACCAACCATGACTTTAAAAGAACCCTGGCTGCGTTCTATCAGTCACCAGGCCGGCTCTAAATACGTCTGAAAGCCTCCTGCCGCAAGAGAGTAAAAAAAAAAAAAAAAAAAAAAAACTTCTGACAAGGTGACTCCTCCTGCGGATGGGGTAAGTGGGTCAGTGTGCACGGTTACGAAACAGCCGACCTGTTTAAGTGCCTGATGCCCGGAGTGTTTTGGTCCATGCCTGCGTACAGTAGAGCGTACAGCCTCGGCCACTGCGCCCAGGAAGGGCTGATAGCACTCCATTAGGCCAAAAGTATTAGGCCGAAAACAGCTGTATTTCTGCCCTGCTGTTCAGGCATGTGCGTCAAATATGCTTCGGAGTCTCTCTTCAAAGGTTCTGGCCACTTCCAGTGATGACAGCTGTGACAGAGAGATCAGCGGCCTCTTTATAAACCTCTGCTTTGAGCCATATTTACATCTGTGGCCAAAAAACTGTACAGTCTGTCAATACTGATTTTTCCTAAGAATGCACGAATGCAAGAATTGCGCCAAAAACTCACTCAGGGCTGGAGGTTTTGTTGTTTGCTATGCTCTTTCTTCTTCAACAACTGGCCAGAATATATATATATATATATATATATATATATATATATATATATATTTATTTTTCATTATTATTATTTTTTTAAATAATCAATAGATGGTTATCAATGGCTGAGGCTGCTGCCCTTTCCTAAATACACCAGTAATTCACCCAAACACTCTGACCAGAGCTTCCCCTCCATCCAGTTTAACCATCTTCAACTCCAGCTGAAAAGCTCCGCCCATCATCATCATGTCAACATGTCACTTCTTTAACGAGGCCGCCAATCAAACGATTGTATGCTTGGTGTGTATGCTGTTGGTAGAGCGCTAGTTGCGAGTAATTTGGCCAAATCCTTGTTGACCAGTAAAACACTGACAAAGGGAGGTGCCTACCTGTTGACCCCTAGTGACGAGCTTGCGATCATAAACGGTCACAGCAACACAGGATGGGAGGTGCCTGCCTGATATGATAGAGCTTGAGATGGGTGAGTGGGTGATCAGAGTCTAGGGGATGTGGATGGGCTGGGCTTTATGTGTAACCCCAGTGGTCAGGTGCAGGATTTTCCCATCTTCTTGTGATATTCCACATGTTGTCGGCCAGCTGGGAAGGTCCTTCACCAATATAAAGGCTCTTCATAATCCACACATCTCTGTTTGGAACCAAAAAGGGTTCTAGCACTGCTCAAAGAACCCGTCGAAGAACCTTTATTTTCTAATGTGGAATAATTTTACAACCAAAGGTGGCCTCTTTGGTGTAGATTACGGTTGTCATGACACCAGAATTTTGAGCAGATACTGATACCAAGTGTTGCTGATGGTGAATCATCATTGGAAAGGGTTACGTCTGGGCTTAGCCTCAATCTGGGCCTGGAAAACTGGCTCCAAATGTTGAAACAGAGATATTCGAGCTTTATTCAGACTCTTGTTTACTTTACTTTTACTTCACTGGGTCTCTATCATCGCCACTCCGGGCCGGAAAGCTGCTACTGCACTATGAAGCTATAGTGGAGGCACGGGAGAACCTCTCTCCAGAACCACCTCAGTCCACATGCTTCTTTACCTTCAGATGCTACGTCTAGAGCTATCAGCTTGTCAACAAATGCATGTCTACAGCAGTCCATAAGAGGGGGGCGCACACAGTGGGATTTGTATTTACTGCAGTGGTGTAAACAGTCCTCTACTCAACAGCAGAGGGAGCCCACAAGCAGGAAAATATCAATTCTCACATAACAGTGTTTTAAATAAATAAATAAAAAGTGTTGAAAGAATGGACAGTTGAATGAATTCATTCTCAAAAAGTCTCAGAACTGCTCCCACCACCGGGCTGTTGATGACAGGGTTGTGGGTTCGATACCCAGGCTCAGCAAGCTGCCACTGTTGGGCTCTTGAGCAAGGCCTTTCCCCTTGTCTGCAGGTGTCACAGCAATGGAGGCCCGCCGCTCCGGGCATGTGTGCTTACGGTCACTAGTGTGTATATGTATGTGTGTGTGTCCAACACTAAAGGGTAAATAAGAGCCATTAGAGCGTCAAGTATGGCTCGGCTCGACCTGCCATGCTTTAAGATCCATGGAAGACAAGCGTCCAGGCTTTTTACTGTCCTGCACCGAAGTGGTGGAGCGAACTTCCCCTGGGAGTCCGAACAGCAGAGTCCAACGCTCGCTGTCTTCAAACCCAGACTGAAGACCCTCCTCTTCTGAGAGCATTTAGGGTGAAGTTTAGTGTGGAGTATTGTGGTCTCCATACTGGAGCTTAGAGGGATCTTTGGATCCTAGCAGATACAAACTAGCTAAGGGTATTTTCTGAGTGAGCAGTGAAGCACTTCTGTAAGTCGCTCTGGAGAAGAGCTTCTGCTAAAGGCCTTAAATGCAATAAATATGATTGTCTTGTCTTAGTACATATGCCTATAGTGTGGAATAGAGTTACGTCGACATACATTCAACTCACAATACAGTATTTCCAAATGTGATCGGAGCACATAGCGAAGCAGAATATCCCCTCTGGATGTACTGATAGGTCCCTTTGCCTCTTGCACTTTGTGTAAATACACTATACACCCATTGCTGACACATATGTGCAAATATACACACACACACACAGCTTGTCTAGTCCCTGTAGAGAAGTACTACCAATAGAGACGGACTCTCTGGAGCAGATAAACATGAACCTATTGACACCATGCCTAATTCCAGCAATGTGCTGTGGAGCAGTGGAAGAACTGTGCTCTCTAGATTGATGGTTGGTGCTCTATCCAATACTTTTGGCATGAGTTGGGGATGAGGTAGGGTGGGGTGGTGATCATCCATCGCCCAGACCTCACTAACGCTCTTGTCAGAAATCAAAAAATCTAATCCTTGCAGTACTGCTTCAAACAAAATCTAGTAGTGTCCCAATACTTTTGTCAATGTAGTGTATGTCAGGATAAATTGACCTACACAAATGATCAACATTCTAAAACTTTTAAATAACAATGAAAATGAGAAGAAAATCACATTACTGCTTAAATTACCAAGCTCATAACCTCCTAAGACTTATTACTCAGTGTTTAAAAGCAAAACAATGAGTTTATTCTGTGGAAAAATGAGTTATTCTTAAGGGAATGTCAACACCATATCTGCATAAGATAAGATAAGATAGTCCTTTATTAGTCCCGCAGTGGGGAAATTCCCATAATTCAGTGGTTGGGATGTAAAAAGAGTCATTCAGAAGGGTTCGGTGTGAAATGGTCCATCGTAGAGAAACTTGCCAACTCAGATTTCTTTACAGTCATGGTAAATGGAAGCAGGGGTCGCCAGAACTACAACACAAATACAGTCATTGCATTTACTGTCCAAAACCCACCGGTGAATCTACAGCGGTCTTCTGGGTTTTTAGTAAGTTTTGGTGGGACTACCCTGCTGATAAATCCAGCTCTAGCTGGTTCCAGATGATCTAAGCTGGTCTTTGATGGTCAAGGTGGTCAAAAGCTGGTCATCCAGGTGAAAACACACCCAATTAGCTAGCTAGTCTATCAAGCTGGCCAACAAGACAAGACAAGGCAACCACATGTACCATCTTGTGTTGGATGGCAAACACTCACAGTGGTATAGAGAGCTCATGTGCCCGGAGCAGTAAGCGGAGTCATGGCTTTGATGGTGGGAAGCCATGACTGTGGGGACTAGAGAGGGTAAAGAGTCTTGCTCAAGGCCCAAAAGCGGCAGCTTGCCAAACTCCAGTACTGAACCCACGACCCTGTTATCAATAGACAAGTGCTCATGGCCTCATGATAGTCATGATGGTCAACAAGCTTGGTTATACAGGCTGAACAGCCTGGTCAGGTTGATCACGCTGGTAGACCATCTAAACCATGAAACACAACAGGGAAATGATGGTACATATATATGTAGATGTTAAGATATATGTATGCCATCTTCACATCATATGTATATGTACCATCATTGCTCATGTCATTGTCATATATATATATATATATATATAATGATCCATGGCATATTTTAATAGAACAGGTATTGGTTCAGTCTTTGGACCAATTTGGAGCTCCATCTACTGTCCTGAAGGCTCCATTAATGGGCATCATCCCCAGCCGGCTGCAGCAGCAGTGTGGACGTTCTCAGAAGGTAAATAAAGGAGTTTAGGTTCTGCAGTGTGGAGCTATTTTACAGTGGAACCTGAAAACAGACCATAATATCTGACCCTTTATAAAACTCTCACTGAAATGCTCTGTTTTACCAGCGGGAGAACCGCAGAACCGCTCACCTTTCTCTGTTTAGAAACCAGCACTGAAGAACCCATTCAGAACCGAGTGAAGGCTAATGCTAATGCTAACACACACACATGCGCTATAGAAACCCCAATCACACACACAGCACATTGACCCACTATAAACCAGTTATCACACACCAGTAGACCAACAACAACCACAGATATCAGTCCAGAGAGATTAGACTGCAGTGTTGTAAAGGAGCTGGGAGCTGATTAGTCAGGGAGGAGAGTCAGACTGGATTATCAGATATTAAACATTATAAAACATCATTTTAAGAAAAGTCTCAACTGAACTAAATCAGACAGCCCAGAAAGTCTGATTATAGAAACTGATACTGAAAATAAATGGATTTTACTGAATGTATTAATCAGCAGCTCGTCTGATCTAAACTGTGGGGCTGGATTATTATTTATATAAAGATCAGGTCAGTATCGGCTGTGTATCACACACTGTATTCATACCATGTAATAAAGTTCTGTGATGTAGCTTTTAGGGGATCAGAAGTCCAGAAGAATACGAGTATTCAGGACACAGTCGTTAAAGGCAGCCTGTAGGAGAGCACAACTACGTTCGGCTCCGCAGCAGATGTTGAAGCTGAATGTTGAACTGACTGCATGGGGGACTGCATTAGACACGGCAGCGCGAGGCGAGGCGAGGCATTCCCGGCATTGTTTGCATTCTGCATACTTTACTGCTGTTTAAGGAGTGTGGTGTCAGCCGAGATGTGCGGAAACTCACTCAGGAGACTCACGGGATCTTTTTTTGTTAGGGGTTAGGGGTGCGGGAGAATGAGGGACGGGCTGCAAAAATGAGCGAACTACGAGATAACCCCGCTTGTACGTGCCGTGCCGGAGTTGTTGGGTGCCAATCTTCAGGGCTGAACTTACTTCCTTGACGGTTTGTGTTTGAGTTCTTGGCCTGCTTTCCCAATCCCCTCGCAGAGTTAACTGATCAAAGCAGTACACCCCTCCCAGCTCATGATGATGTTTGCGCCGCTGCTGCGCTTTCGGAAAAACAACATGCCATTCAGTCAAACTCTACAGCGCTGAAGGAATTCCACTGAAGAGTGAGCAAGAATGATGTTTAAAGAAACGGTTTGGTGAGAAATCAAATTTGCCGTTTCCCCCCGTTACCCCGAACACGGCTCAACAGCAAGACATGATTTGTGTCTGAAGTTCTGTACTGGAGATACACTGTCCAAAATCCAAAAGTTTGTGGACGCCCCTTCTAATGAACGCATTTAGTACGCATTCTATCAGAGCTGATAAACATGACCCTATTGGCACCATGCTGCCTTATGCCAGGCGTGGGCTAGTAGAGGGGTCTAAAGCCCCCCAGCTGGGATTGAGCTGGGATGATGGATGCTCCATCCAGTACTTCATTCCAGAGAACACAGTAGCTCCACTGCTCCACAGCTCAATGCTGCTGGGGGGCTTTAGACCTCTCTACTAGCCCACGCCTGGTTTATTTATCTGCTCCAGAGAGTCCTATTCTATAGGCAGTACTTTTACTCTACAGGGACTAGACAAGCTGTGTGAGTGTGTGTGTGTGTGTGTGTGTGTGTGTGTGCATTTGCACATCTGTGTCAGCAATGGGTTTACCTTAAAGTAGCTAGAAAGTTGTGGGTGTCCACAAACATATATTTGGACATGTAGTGTAGATCATTTCATATTTTACAGATTTGAAGTTTGAGCTGTAAGAACCACTGATGTATCTAGAACCCAATGGTCTTTGTTTTATTGAAGGGTAATGATAAGCTTCACTTCACACACCCAGCTTGACTATATTTGTGCATGAACGCAGGACATTCTACATATGGGATCAGCCCATTAGAGATCAGGCCGAACTACTCCTTTAAGGCCGAGGGTAGATAAGCACTCTCCATTAAAGTTAAGGAGGGGAGTTCGTCCTTACTGTAGCACTTGGGGCTGTGTTCAAGTGGGCCGACTATTACGATACTGCCAAGTGAGAGAGGTGGGAGAATCCTGGACTAATCAGGGGAAATGGCTCCCAGTTCAGCTGTAGGGAGAAGCACTCTTGAGCGAGCGCACAGCGGCCACTCCTCAGCTCGGCGCCGGCCTCTCCAGCCTGGAGTATTTATATAACATGTACCTTGGAATGCAGTGGAAGCTAAAGGTAGATTAGGTAAAACAAACAGCGGAGCGGACAAAGCGGCTTACGTAACCGCAGGGAGACAGTCTAAACGTTATGACTGCGCCCACTCAGCGCCCCCACACCGAGTGGCCCGCAGTACGGAAGTGTGGGCAAACCCGGCGGAGAACTGCTGGACTTCTGTCCCATGTTAGCGAGGCTGAGCCCAGCGAAAGGGTCAGCTGAAACAAACCTTTGCCTTTAAATATTTGGACATTTGATCCCTGTGTGAACAATATTTAGAGATCCTCGTCCTCCCTACTCCTCGCTGGCTAGCAGGCTAGCACTGAGTTAGCTTGTTAGGCCAGAGTAGATACTGCAGCAGGTGGGGGACTTTGGATAGCCACTGGCTTCCTGTAGCTGTACAATCTACACTGCTTGTATACATTGTAGAGTATATAGTACACTGTATGCACCCTTTTTAGTGCACTCCGTATAGTGCATGTAGTACAATTTATATGGTAGACTCTATATAGTGCACTTTATATAGGACCCTTTATGTATTATACTGCATGTAGTACACACTATATAAAACCCTATAATGTAGTACATTGTACAGTATATAGTACACTATATTTAGTGTACTTTATATAGTACACTGTATGTAGTGCACTCTGTAGTACAGTTTATTTAGTACACTCTATATAAAACCCTATATGAAGTACACTGTACAGTATATAGTACACTGTATACACCCTATACCATATACACCTAACGTTTATATAGTATCCTGTGTATAAGACACTTATTGCAGTACACTTAATACTGTACACTCTGTCATACACTGTATATAGTACACTCTATATATCACCCTATATGTAGTGCATTGTACATTGCATAGTACACTGTATAGTACACCCTATAGTGCACTGTATGCACTTTATATTGTACGCTATATATCTACAGTGCACTGTATATAGTACACTACATGTAGTACAGCCTATAGTACACTGTACATAGTGTACATGTAGTGCACATTACATAGAACCCTGCATGTAATACAATATACTGTATATATTGTACATTGCACTGTATGTAGTACACTTTATATAGTACACTCTACATAGTACATTCTACTGTATATAGTAAACTGAATATTATACACTATATAGAACCCTACATGTAGTACATTGTACAGTATGTAGTACACACATTATGCACTCTATTTGGTGCACTTTTTTATAGTACGTCACGTATAGTACACTGTATTACACTCTACAGTACACTTTTTATGGTGCACAGTAATTTGCACTAGTTCTATTACCTCCATAGAAACACCATCAATCAACAGCTATGGAGTTACAGCACTGCAGTGGCTGGAGAGCGGCCTGAGGCCAGCGGACCCCTGCACACGGGCCATGTGAATTATAAAGGTGTGTTGCACATGCAAAAGTGCCTGTAAATCAATTATGAAAAAAAGATCTAGAATTGGGTCCCGCCGTGCTTGGCTAGGCTCTTACAGGCGGCCTGTAGGCGCTCAGCCCCAATCAATTGGTATGCAGTTTGTGAAGCTGTTGAAATGAAGTGCTCTCATGTATTTGTATGGAAGAAATAGGAAGACAGTCCCCACATGTTATACATTTATTGACTGCGTAAGGTTAGCTGACCCAGGGCTCCTCTTCCCTCCAGAGACGGCCCTGTTCATATGCAATAAAGCACGCTTGTGTAATATGCTAATGCTACAGAGATAGAGGCCTCGTTAAGCATGACTGGTCAATTTCAGCATTTCTGTGGGAAAAGTGTTCGAGAGGCACAGAACCCAGTCTTGTACACACGGCTGACTGAAGCAGCGTATATGTTAATGCATTTAACATATTGGGGTCGAACGCTTGGAGTCATAACTATAAAACCAGCAGGAAACCCGCAGGGCAAGGCAATCAATTTTGTACATTTTCATGCAAAAGTTTGGAATCAATGTTTTCAATGATATGAAACCAATACTGTTGCAGATAAGAGTGTAAAATAGATGTCAGGTGCAACTTCACATGTTTTTTTGCAGGATTTAGCAAAAATAGTTGAAATACTGAATATGTACTGTTTATTGAAATACTGAAATACTGAATAACTACTGAATAAGTACACTACTGAAATACTGAAAAGGTACTGTTTACTGAAATACTGAATAAGTACTGTTTACTGAAATACTGAAAATGTACTTTTTGTTAAACTACTGACTATTTACTCTTTTTTGAAATACTGAATAAGTACTGTTTATTGAAATACTTAATATGTACTGTATATCGAAATACTGAATAAGTACTCTTCATTGAAATACTGAACACGTACTCTATTGAAATACTGAATAAGTACTATTTATTGAAATACTGAATATATACTGTTTGTTAAACTACTGACTATTTACTCTTTATTGAAATACTAAATATGTACTGCTATTGAAATCCTGAAATACTGAATAACTACTGAATAAGTATGCTATTGAAATACTGAATATTGAAATACTTTTTGTTAAACTACTGACTATTTACTCTTTATTGAAATACTGAATAAGTACTGTTTACTGAAATACTGAATAAGTACTCTATTGAAATACTGAATACATACTCTTTATTGAAATACTGAATAAGTACTGTTTACTGAAATACTAAATAAGTACTCTTAATTGAAATACTGAATAAGTCTTCTTTATTGAAATACTGAATATGTACTGTTTTACTAAATATGTACCGTATTAAAGTACTGAATACTGTTTATTGAAATACTGAATATGTCCTCTACATTGTAGATGTTACTGTATTTAAACATTAGAGCTATAAAAAGATCTTAAAGTAATCTTAAGTAATCTAAGTAAATATAGCTCACCCAAGTAAGAATCTTTGATTTCTTTTATACTCTTGATGATGAGTATTTGCACTGCCTTATTAACAACTTTCACACCTTCCTGACTATTTATTTACTTTATTTACTTTTCTTATTTATTATTATTTAGTTTTATTATTGATTCGTTATTTATTAATTTAATTAGTTAAGACTGCTGTCTAACTATCTGATGCTTTTGTTTGCTACTCTACTGTCTACTACTACTTCCTTGAACAATTACACAGTACCCAGTGCACTCGTACCTGCAACCCGAGGACCTGTTTTTCCATAAAGAGCAAAAATTCCACTTTCCATTTCTGCCATGTTCCGTCATTTTCCTTCCTAGGAAAGTAACGAATAGGATTTCATAAAACTATAACTCATAAAATACAGCAAAACTCGCACCTTCCAAGAGTTCTATCACTAAATACACACTCAGTGCTCTGCAGCTTGCTTGGCTTGGCTTGCATCCACCGCTGCTTATTGAGCCCTTTGCCGTTTTTTGAACACCTTAAAGAATTTCGAGCTTTTTTTTCTTTCCAAACAACCAAAAAACAAGAAGCCTACGTTCATTGATCTCTTCCCTGCTTCTCTTTCCTCCACTTTGTGCCCACAGACTCCACCTGAACCTTCCTTTTCTGTTTTTCTCCTGAAGGCACGGGGCGAGCGGGCCGTGTTTCGGGTGGGGGAGGAGGCGGAGAGCATCAGGGCCCGCAGGTATACAGCACAGTCCAAATGAAGAAACGACAGCCTTCACTCTTATCACCCTCACACATCTCCTCTCGCCTGCGTCCCCCACCGCCGCGTTCGCCTGCACGGAAAATTCAGAGAAACACAAACCAGACAGACAGGTCTCTCAGCACAGCCCGCCGCCACCGCCGCCGCCGCTGCTCGGCCCGCACCGAGCCTTACCAGCGTTTCTGTCAACGGCCCGAGAGCAGAGCTAAAAGTATCACTTGAGGAACTGTGTCAGAGCGCTGACTGACAGAGAGAAGAGTCACTTGGCTGAGCTTCACTCCACACCGCTGGAAGAGCCGACGCGGGTTATGAATTTAACGGCTCTGCAGCCGTTACAATTAAACAGCGCTTTGCTGACAGATCCTCTCGTCGGTTCTAGGTGGTCACGCTTCGGTAGAAACAGCAGAAACCCGCAGGATTACATAAGAGAAATGTTGCAGCACCGGGGGGAGGAGCTACTGCTCATTACCTCTTATTCGGCTCAGCAGTTGTGACCCAATTCTCGTGCTAGACATTTGGTTTCAACACATTTTCTGACACTTTTTGACATAATGTGAAGCTGGCGGTTGATCTTTTGCATGGTGTCAGAATTTCACGATGAACGAACCAATAGAAATGCTCCGAAATGACTTGGAATAAAAAAAAATTACATTGACTTCCATTGAAAGTTACATGGAAAAGTACATTTCTGTCCAAGTTCACTAGTTACATTTACACCACATTTACATTCAAGGCCTTTAGCGGGCGCTCTTCTCCAGAGCGACTTACAGAAGTGCTTCACTCAGAAAATACCCTTAGCTAGTTTATATAGACTAGGATCCAAATGATCCCTCTAAGCTTAGATACGACTGAATACAGAGGTCGGTCTGGAGACCACAATACTCAACACTACACTACACTTCACCCAAGTACTCTTGAAAGAGGTGGGTCTCCAGTCTGTGAAGCGTTTAGGTGGGGTGCTGTTAACTTGCGGTTTCTGAGGCTGGTGACCCTGATGACCTCTGATGATGGTCTTTGCGACTGCAGTAATTGACTGACATTCATTTCTTAAAGTAATGACGGACTGTCGTTTGTCTTGACTTAGTCATTTGCCATAATATGGATTAGAATATTACTCAAACAGGGCTCTTCACTAATGATTTGTCCGGGAAGCTTATCTACCTACCTATCTATCTATCTATCTATATATCTATCTATCTATTTATATATATATATATATATATATATATATATATATATATATATATATATATATATATATATACATATATATATATATACATATATATATATATATATATATAAACAGGAGGTACTTAAGCTTGAAGAACAGAACCAGTCGGTTCAGCTTCTATCCTCCAGCAATTTTCGGCTGTTGAACGAACACTAGCTTGTGGACTGTGGACACATCACATCACATCTCCTCCCCATACGACATTACACTTCGCCCAAGTCCCTTAAAGCTTCAGTCTGGGTTTGAAGACAGTGGGCGACCCAGAGAAAGCCGCAGTCATCAAGACTTAATCAAGACAGCTCCCAACTGGCTGGGGTTCCTCTGCGCACCATCAGGCCCCTGCCATTGATCCAGAATTCAGCAGCACGGGTCGTCTTCAACGTATCTAGGTTCAGCCATGTTCAGCTCCTCTGCTGCGTTCTCTCTTCACTGGCTTCAAGTACGGCTCGGCTGGACCACCGGTTCCTTAAGATCCATTGAAGACAAGACAAGAGAGCTGCAGTAGTCAAGTCTTGAAGTGAGAAGAGACTGAAGGAGCACCTGGGTGACCTCTCTAGAGAGGAAAGGTCAAATTCTGTGAATGTTTTGAAGGAGAAATCTGCATGACCGTGTTAGCTTGAACTGCTGCGATACATTTAAAGCTGGGGCTCCTTATACGGGGTCCGCCATAACATTAACACCACCTGCCTAATACTGAGTAGACAGCAGATCCCCTTGTGCCGACACAACAGATCTGACCATTGGAGGCCTCAAGACCTCTGAAGACGTCCTGTGTTGTCTAAAGTTAGCAGCAAGCAGATCCTTCACGGCCTGTAAGTTGTAAGGTGGGTGGGACCTTAGGTGCCTGTGACCCCTGAGCCTTTCTTGGAGCACTTTTGATAGGTACTGACCACTGCATACCAGGAACACCCCACAAGACCTGCCTGACGTTTCTGGAGCCGTTCTGACCCAGTCATCTAGCCGTCAAAGTGGCTCAGAATCTTACGCTCCTGCTTTTAGGAGAACATTTGACTTAACGAAAGTTGGGGTAACGTGAAAAGCGCTCTGTAAACCGATACAGAGGCCTTCAATGGTGACATTGCGTGGCCTTCGCTTTCAGCCTATGGCAGCCCCACTCTCCTGACTAATCATCTTTGACTGAACTCTGAGCTAAAGCTTGATTTCAGCTGGTCGTTTCTGCATGGTGATGTTAATTAGTGGAAATGATGTCTTCTCTGCACTTGTGGCACTGACAGCACGAACCAGCCTCTACTAAAGGGGCCGACAGCACACGAGGCCTCATCTGACCCAGAGTTCACCACCAGGACGAGCCCTGTGATTGGATATCAGCTTATTGTCGCTGTCACTAGAGTCTTCATATCAGACAAGCTTGATTCATTTATTTTCCCCTCACATGACCTGAAAGCTGCCTCTCTGTCCTCTGGGCATTCTGCAGCTCAGGAAGCTAAAAAATGCAGCTCGGAATACCTCCACAATCACACTCCGGATAATTAGGCCATCAGGAGTTCAGTGGAATTCCCAGCCCAGTCTTATTTTGGAAATGTTTTTTTTATGTTTGTTTGTTCGCTGGTGACAGCAATGTTGTCAAACAACAAATGATACGGATCTCTGTGGTCACTGTTGATTTTCCACTTGAAGCCTGTGGCATTTGTGTGCATGTTTGTTAATAAGCCAGGCCAACAGCCACGTAGCTAGTTTCTGCCTGGCAGTTACAGTATGCCTTTAGGCCACCTAACCTGATATTATATAATATCACATATATGTATGTATCACATATGTGTGATCAGTACCTACCAAAAGTGCTCCAAGAAAGGTTCAGGGGTCACAGGCACCTAAGGTCCCACCCACCTTACAACTTACAGGCCGTGAAGGATCTGCTTGCTGCTAACTTTAGACAACACAGGACGTCTTCAGAGGTCTTGAGGCCTCCAATGGTCAGATCTGTTGTGTCGGCACAAGGGGATCTGCTGTCTACTCAGTATTAGGCAGGTGGTGTTAATGTTATGGCGGACCCCGTATAAGGAGCCCCAGCTTTAAATGTATCGCAGCAGTTCAAGCTAACACGGTCATGCAGATTTCTCCTTCACAACATTCACAGAATTTGACCTTTCCTCTCTAGAAAGGTCACCCAGGTGCTCGTTCAGTCTCTTCTCACTTCAAGACTTGACTACTGCAGCTCCCTTCTGGCTGGGGTTCCTCTGCGCACCATCAGGCCCCTGCAATTGATCCAGAATTCAGCGGCACAGGTCGTCTTCACCACTTCAGGGCCAGGACAGAAAAAAGCCTGGTTTCTTGTCCTTAATGGATCTTAAGGAACCGGTGGTCCAGCCGAGCCGTACTTCAAGTACTTTGTAAACAATACTGAAGTCATCCACGCTATAAAGACACACACTTTTTTCTATTTCTATTGGTCCATTCATCAATGGCAATCTATTTATCTGGCTAGATATCTAGCTATAAAGCTATTGTTTTGTCTAATGAGCCATTTACTGAATTTCCTATAGGCTGTTTGGATTTCTGCCACTGCTGGTAGACCTGTATGACCGTAAGCTTCCATACACCTGCAGATTCAGCTACTTCCTTCACACTACGGTCTTTAACTACGCCCAAATGCAATCACACCTTTCAGCCAATCATTAACTGTATCTGTTTTGTGACCAATTTTCCACACACACATTCAACGAGACCCTCACTGCACTGTCCCACCTCTTCTCAATCTATGAATCCCGTCACTCTCATCCATCCAGTGCCTTTAGTAAATAATGTAAACATTCAGATTATATCAAACCTGTACATTTAACTGCCTAAACCAGTGCAATATTGTAAGTAGAGAGTCTGTATAATGTGTGTATAATGTGTGTGTGTATGTATAGTATAAGTTAATGTGTAAATATTCATGTGTTCTTTTTGTACCACCACCTTTACACCTGTGTAATTCGACGTGACACTAGACGTGATTTGATTTGATTAAGATTTGAACCATCTGTCTGTCTGTCTGTCTGCCTGTCTGTCTACCTGCTAAAACAAAGGGTGAGTATATTATTGAACATGATAAAAGCACCAAATAAAGAGATAAGACCAAAGTATTGCCATTCTCAGAGTCAATACGAGGGCAAAACTGGCCTTTGAAGCTGCGCTACGCTGCACGGTGTATTTTTCCAGGGAAATCTGTGAATTTAGCGGGTTGCTAGTGATAACAGGATGTGTGGGGGATGAAGGTTTACATTTCAGAAGAAGACTCCAGATCAGAGCTCCAGCAGCGTGTGAAAATTACAGCCAGTCTTACGCTCATACGCCTCATGTGACACTGTTATTATCGTACTTGTAAAAACACCAACCTCTTTCTTCCACAATACAGAGCAGCTCAGCAGGATTCCCGACAAAGTTCTTCAGCAAACTGGCAAAGCTGTTGTCAGGGATTAATTAAGTAATTAATGCTAAATGACTTTACTTCACAGCAAGCGCAAAGTCCTAGTGCCAGGTATCTTTCTGAGCGCGACGTTTTTCCTAGTGTGCCTCAGGATGCTGGTTTCTTTTAAATGGCTGGGCGTCAAGTGATCAGGAAGTGAAGTGCCAGCAGTCATGTTTGGTGCTTTGAAGAGCTCTAATCATCTGAAAACTTCACTATTAAGACATAAAAAAGTTTGGATGTAGTCTTTAAACAAGAGTTTTCAAACATTTTTCCGAATGTACAGTTCATTCCGACTGTCTTCTTTGGAGGCCGATTCACAAAACTAGCGTTTTCTGATTTGGTTTGGATAGCCAGAACATTAAAACCAGACAGACCCCTCATTAAACTGTATAAACCTCTCTCGTCCCATAAAAAACACCTCTGACCTATTCAGGCATAGACTCCACAAGACCTCTGAAGGTGTCCTGTTGTCTCTGACACCAGCAGATCCTGTAAGTTGTGAGTGGGGCCTACATGACCAACAATAAGCCCCAGGGGCAACCAAGATACTGATGCCAGTTCACTGGTTCTCCTTCGTTGGAGCACTTTTGGTAGGTACTGACCACTGCATACCGAGGACACTCCACAAGACCTGCCTGGTGTTTTGGAGATGTTCTGACCCAGAAGACTAGAACTTCACAATTTGGTTCTTGTCAAAGTGTCTTAGATTCTAATGCTTGCCCATCAACTTTCGGTGGTTTTAATGTTCTGGCTGATGGGTGTATACAATCAACCTACAGCAGTTCAGCTCCAACTATTTATGCTAAAGTTATAGAAAAGTGTTTTTGCCTGAACTGCTTTTTTTAGTAAGGGGCAGCCAATCAGAACACACATTATGTAGACGCTGGTGAGAAATTAATACATATATTATAATAAATAATACAAAATATGAAAATACAAACAAACAAATAAATCACATACATTGTATGTCCAAATGTTTGTGAACACCCCTTCTAATGAATGCATTTAGCTATTTTAAGCTGCACCCATTGCTGACACAGATGTCCAAATGCACACACACAGCTTGTCGAGTCCCTGTAGAGCAGTAAAGCCAATAGAATAGGACTCTCTGGAGCAGATCAACATGAACCTATTGGCACCATGCTGCCTAACACCAGGCGTGGGCAAGAGGGGTATGAAGTCCCCCCCCACCCCCAGCTGAATCACTGTGTACTCTGGAGTGATGGATGATGGTGCTTCATCTTATACTTTTGGGATGAGTTGGGGATGAGGTGATGAAGTGGTGATCATCCAACAGCCTGACCAGCCTGACATATCCTCACTGCACAGTAGAGACAGTTACTCTTGATTTCAGAAGAAAAAATGAATAAGCAGGTGTCCCAATACTTTTGTCCCATAGTGTAGAAACAACCCAAAATATGATTAATTATAATAATAAAAGAAATCAAATAAACAGTGTGATATAGGCCCCTTATAGGCCCCTTAATCTAATCAGCTAACTTCAGCCAGAAAGTAAACAGGCAACAGGGAGCCTAGCTTTACACTGCAAGACACTGCGAAAGTTCAAGGGTCTGTCCTGAACACAGAAAGGCTACCTAAACCGTGAACAAATAGTCCCCCCCGCACTGGAACCTAATCACCTTTTCTCAGAATCGCCGGGGCCCTTCGATAACAAACAGTATCTGCCACCTGTGGAGGCCGAACGCAAGCCCAACACACAATCCGACAGTGTTTTCAGCACCTTTGGGCTAATACGCTTCACTATTTACACTAATCTGGCTTAGTGGCGTGCCCAGAGATACAAACAGTGCAGCTTCAAAGCTGGTTCATTAAAGCCACAAATCCCTCGCGTTCGGTGAGACGGGCGAACTCATGAACTACCGTTAACCTCGCTCGCCCCTGGACACCTTTCAGGCGGCTCCTCCAGCGGCCTGTACCTGCTCTGGCTCAGCGGCGGCCAGGTGGCCCCGATCCGCAGGTGACCTCTAGAACAGCTTTAGCGTGGCTAGGACAAACAGGAAAAATAAATCCCCAAAGTGTGTGAGATTATCTGGGGCAGGATCAAACTGAGCCAAACTGAGTCCCATCAACCCAGGAAGCCGGCGTTCGCGGTGCTTAACGGAGGTTCTGCTGCGTTAAACAACGAAAGCGCTGCACGTCCTGCCCAGACAGAAAGTGACCTGAAACCAGAGGCATCTGAGAACGCTTAACCATTTCCAGTGCTGTCCTGGAGGAAGACCAGTATTCCCAGTCTCCCACCACACACCTAGATTAACACCTAGTAAATCAGGTGAGCTGCTGCTGGAACTGACCAAAACTTCTCAGAGTTCTCAGATCAGCCATAACATTAAAACCACCTGCCTAATGTTGAGTAGGTCCCCCTCGTGCTGCCAAAACACCTCTGACCCGTCAAGGCATGGACTCCACAAGATCTCCAAAGGTGCCACCAAGCCTAATATTGGCCTAAAATTGTGAGGTGGGGCCTCAATGACCGTCAACAAGCCTTGGGCGCCCATGATTCACTGGTCCTCCTTCTTTGGGGCACTTTTGGCAGGTGCTGACCACTGCATACCAGGATCACACATGTTCTGAACCGGTCGTTTAGCCGTCTAGACGGTTTGGTTCTTGTCAAAGTGTCTCAGAAGCTTTTAGCACATCACCTTCAAGAACCAGATGGTTTTAATGTTATGGCTGATTCGAGTAACACTTTTTTTTTTTTTTACCACAGTTGTTGTTGCAACAAAGCAGCTTTACAGAAACTCCAGGTCCAAGCCTCTAGTGAACAAGCCAAGAGCGACTGTGGAAGGAAAAAAGTCCCTCAGAGCAAGGAGACGAAAACCCGAGAACCCGGGGACCAGACCAAGACTCCCGAAGGGGAAACCAGCCTCCTCTGGTCAACTGCATAGCAAAACAAGCTGCACAACAAGAGCAATGAGAGTTAGGAGAGTACTGGAGAAACACAGGGAACCCAATCGCAGAAGCAGAACCGGTGAAAACCATGAAGAGGTAAGGAACTTTAAAGCCAATAGAATAGGACTCTCTGAAGCAGACCAACATGAACCTACTGCTGTCTAACACCAGGCGTGGGCTAAAGGGGTACGAACCCCCCCAGCATTGAGCTGTGGAGCAGTGGAAGCACTGTGTTCTCTGGAGTGATGGATGATGGTGCTTCATCTTATACTTTTGGGGTGAGTTGGGGAGTTGGGGATGAGGTAAAGTGGTGATCACCCAACAGCCTGACCAGCCTGACCAGCTGACCATATCCTCACTGCAGAAGCAGAACCAGTGAAGACCAACAAATAATGCTGGTCAACAGCCAGAGGTTCTCGAAAAAGATGAAAATGGCCTAGATTTTGGATTAACCACCATCCCACCTCATCATCCCCAACTCCCCAACTCAGTATCCCAAAGTTACTGGATGGAGCACCAACCAACCATCACTCCAGAGGACACAGTTCTTCCACTGCTCCACAGCTCAATGCTGGGGGGCTTCATACCCCTCTAGCCCACGCCTGGCATTAAATGGCTAGTCAGAGGATCTCGAAATTCTGTGAAAATGAAGAGGTAAGGAACTTTGGGTTCAATGTAGAAGCGGTGTGATTTTTACGCATTCCTCGAACCCAAGCGCACCTGATGACTTAAACGGCTGTCCAGCCACGCACAGTATACCTCCGCATTTAGGCTGCACGTTTACTCTATAGAACAAAAAACAATGGAGTTCAAGCAGGGCCAGCCTTCTCCTGGAGTTCAGCTCCAGTTCAGGCGTGAGTCAGTCAGTCCAGCAAGTGAGCAACACACTTCAAATATTTATTATCAGACCAAAAGCCGGCCTCTCAGCCCCAGCCACAGAGCTACTGAGTAAAACCTGCAGAGTTCACTGCAGAGCTGGACTCACCAACACACGACTGCAGCTCCAGCAGTGAGGGATGACTCAGTAAACCAAAATATCATCCCTTATTATTATTAATATTATTAATATTACTGTTAATATTATTTGTATTTTTGGACCACTTCATTGATCCACATGCCATGAGATGTTCACCCAGGGTTCTCTAATGAAATATATATTGTAAATATAAATAAACTGGATCTACTCGCAGATTATGAAAGCTTACAAAATCATCACATACACTATATGTCCAAATATTTATGGACACCCCTTCTAATGAATGTATTCAGCTACTTTAAGTTGCACCCATTGCTGACACAGATGTGCAAATGCACACACACACACACACAGTTGGTTTAGTCCCTGTAGCCCCAAAAGTACTGCCAATAGAATAGGACTCTCTGCCTACTAATGCCAGGCGTGGGCTAGAGAGGTATGAAGCCCCCCAGCATTGAGCTGTGGAGCAGTGGAGGTACTGTGTTCTCTGGAGTGATGGTTGGTGGTGCTCCATCCAGTAATTTTGGGATACTGAGTTGGGGAGTTGGGGATGATGAGGTGGGGTGGTGATCATCAACATCCAACATCCTGACCTCTTGACACCAAATGCAACCAAATTCTCACAGCAATGCTTTAATCTAAAATCTAGCTGAAAGTCTTCTTCTCTGGACAGTAGAGACAGATACTCCAACAACAGCAGGAGAAAGAAAGAACATGTGAGGCTGTCTTTCAGAAAGAACAATGAATGAGCAGGTGTCCCAATACTTTTGCCCAGCTATCTAATGCTTGAAAGCCAGTGAGTGCAAAAAACTATATTCATGTATTTTATTAAAACAGTATTTCTATATCAGAGGGAGTGAGACACACTTGTCAGAAGAGCTCCTGCTGTTGTTTATTTCAGTGGTGGTGGTTCAGAAGTTTTCGCTCGGGCCCGTCTGTCATCAGACGCGGTAAAACCGGGACAAGTCATGTGGTCCTGTGTTGTTTTTATTTGTTCCACATGTCACACATGCACTGACCACATGGGTGAAGGAGAGCGTATAGGCTCCAACACCGACCCGTAAGACAGCCAGGTGGCAAAAATGAACAACAGTGCAAAGTCCTGCGTAAATAACGCATTACTGAGCTCACACTTAACCTCTATTCTATAATAGTTACAGAATCATTTTAGTAGATACTGAATAATTCATAGTAGACACTGAATCATTTATATCAGTTACTGAATCATTTATAGACATTATGAAGTAATTCATAGTAGACACTGAATCATTCACTGAGGTTACTGAATAATTAATAATTGATACTGAGTAATTCATAGTAGACACAATCAATTACTGAGGTTATTGAATAAGTAATAATTGATAATGAGCAATTCATAGTAGACACTGAATCACTTATATCAGTTACTGAATCATTTATATAAATTACTGAATCATTTATAGACATTATGAAGTAATTCATAGTAGACACTGAATCATTCACTGAAGTTACTGAATAATTAATAATTGATACTGAATAATGAATAAATCATAGTGGATTCTGACTTCCTCACAGTAGACCTTGAATCATTCATAGTAATAACTCAATAATTACTGACGTT